>NC_059202.1:90186-219200 GCF_020615455.1 Coregonus clupeaformis | reverse complement strand
GGATGAGTGTGGTGGCAATTATTGCTGATAAACAAAGGTCGCTCATACGATCATGTCACTTAAGTTTATTCAGATCCACAACTTCAGCATATGTGACAGGTACATGACACCCGGAGAGCAGGCGCCTCCAGTTGAATTTTTGCTATAGTCTACCTGTTATAAACAATGCAAAAAGATGGATGGCTCCCTCTTCTGGCCCAGATCTCCAGTCTCCTGTCTACCACACTTCTATTTGTACATACCTTACAAAATAACATTCTTTCAGTTCCACTTAAACATTTCTTCATCCATAATCTCACACCCTATCCCAAAATTATCTTGATTATGAGTTCTTCTTAGGAAACTTCTATTCCACATATATATATACACACAATAGAGAAACGATAATTTATACACTCATCTTCCCTACTTACTGCATGAGGTCTGCAATTTTTATCATAGGTACACTTCAACTGTGGAACGTAATCTAAAACCAAAAATCAAGAAAAATGCATTGTATGATTTTTAACCACATTGATCATTTGCACTTTTTACCATGACATAATTGTTGATCACCTACCAATGTGTAAACATTCAGGCTCTCACGACCTGTGGGTTTTTCTTTAATAAACCCTCCTGTTTCTCCCTCATTACCTGTAGTAACTGCACCTGTTTAACTCGTTACCTGTATAAAAAGACCTGCTGTCCACACACTCAATCAAACAGACTCCAACACTCTCTGATGCCAAACCAGAAGTAGCTGTTTAAGGACATCAGGGGTTAAAATTTTATAATTCCACCAGGCTGGAATGGCCTACAGGACAATGAGCAAGCAGCTTGAGCAGAGAGCAAATCCTGTTAGGCGCAATTATTAGAAAATGGAAGAAGTTCAAGATGACTGATCCAATCAACCTCATCTGGAAATGTGCATGATCTCACCTCGTGGGGGCATCAGCAGTCATGAGGAAGGTGAGGAATCGGCCCAGAGCTTAAGGGAGGGTTTGATCCGTACCTGAAGAGTGCTGGACCACGGTCTCAACAAAACCATTAGTAGCAACACACTACGCCGTCATGATTAAATCTGCAGGCGCACGCAAGGTCCCCTGCTCAAACCAGCGCATGTCACGATAAAGTTTGCCAACCCGGCCATCTGGATGATCAGGAGGAATGGGAGAGGTCATGTAGTCTGATAGAGGCAAATTTAGAAACTTTTGGTCTAAATCTCGCCGTGTTTGGAGGAAGAAGAAGGATAATACAACCCCAAAACACCATCCAACAAAGTGAAGCATGAAGGTGGAAAAATTCGTTGTTCTTTGGGGATGCTTTTCTGCAAAAGGGGAGATACTCTATTGGGGGGAGGATGGAGGGGGCCATTCGGATCTTGCCAACAACCTCCTTCCCTCAGTAAGAATTTATTGAAGATGGGTCGTGGCTGAGTCTTCCAGCGCAATACCTGAAACACACAGCCAGGGCAACTAGGAGTGGCTCCATAGAAGCATCTCAAGTCTTGGAGTGGCCTAGCCAGTCTCGAAGACCTGAACCCAATTGAACATCTTTGGAGGAAGCTAAATCCTTTACCCCAGCCCACAGCCCCAAAACCTGAAGGATCTGGAGAAGAGTCTGTATGGAGTTATAATCCCTGCTGCAGTGTGTGAAACCTGGTCAACCTACAGAAAACGTGTATCACTGTAATTGCAAACAAACGTTTCTGCCATGAAAATTCTATTTTGCTTTTCTATTATCAAATACCTATCATGCAATAAAACGCAAATTAATTGCCCAAAAAATCTACAATGTGATTTTCTGATTTTTGTTTTAGATTCCGTCTCTCACAGTTGAAGTGTACCTATGATAAAATTTACAACCTCTACATGCTTTGTAAGTGAGAAAACCTGCAAAATCGGCAGTTATCAAATAACATTTTCTCCCCACTGTATGTCCAAACAATACAGATTTGCACCATTTTAGGTGTCTTTTAAAAAACTAGCATGGATCAACCCCTCTCTGTCTTTCTGTACTCTCTCCAACACTTGTAAATCATGGGGTAGTTGAACCGTGATGACTCACAGGGATAGGAGTACCGTGGGCTAATCCTGCCATACAATCCATCTGCCTCGCCTGGTTATCACCCCACCACAAAGGTTTTATTCTGTCCATTATTCATATAACTTTTTCTGGAGCCCTTTTTGTGGGGTACACACTATGTTCTGTAAGTTAACCCAACATTCGTACCCAGCGATTGCCTCTAATATGTAATGGCAATGAAAATAAATATCTTAAAAAATGGAAGGCATACATTACCACAACCACAAAGTCAAAAATATACATCGTGAAATTCATGTAAACAGAAATGTGCTTTTAGATTTTAAAGGTTAGGGTCAGGCATAATGTTAGCAGTGTGGTCATTGGGGAGTAAAATGTACAAACAAAATGAAACAGGACTAGCTCCTGCAAATTCATGCTCTACTACATCTGCAGTTTGATCTACTTCACACAGGAAGCAGAACAGATCCTAATCCAGGCGTTTCTCTACATCCTCGTCTGGACTACAGCCTCAGTAATAAGGTCATTAACATAAAAATTATATATATTAAATGTTCTTGTACATGCTAGAACAAAACAAATATAGTGTTGAGTTTTGCTCTCATCTGATTGTGATAATCATCAATCAACTTCCACATGTAGCAGTAGGTGGGATCTCCACTCATAACAATAATATTATTACAAATCAAAACATTTTGCAATAAAATTCCACATGGATACATTAATTCATATCAAATCCTGGTCTCTTCTACATACAACTAATGAATATGCAATCAGCAATGTAAAACCAAACAAGAAACATAAACCACATTCCAGATGTGGTTTACAATGACATTTACATGCAAACATTAGATTCCATGTAACAAATCACCAATAAAAAGTAGAATGGTAAGGTATAAGATATTATCAAGTGTATTTCCAGAGTGAAGAGAGAGGAGTTTGGTAGGATACCTTAGTAGTCGTGAGAAAACAGAAGAGTGTGAAAGTCTGTGGCTACATCTATTTCCTCCGCACTGATGGGCAATGGCTTCCCTGTCCCCCATTTTATTTTACCTTTATTTAACTAGGCAAGTCAGTTAAGAACACGGTTCTTATTTACAATGACAGCCTACACCCCACTAAAAGCCCAGATGACAGCTGGAGCCCATTGTAGCCCTATTGTGCTCCCCCTATGACTTCCCCGGTTGTGATACACAGCCTGGAGGACCACCGTAGTCGCTTCAAGCAAGTGACCGCCTCAAGCACTGAGATACAGTGCACTTCTGCCCTCACTGCCCCCATGATCCTCTTCCTAACAACAAACACATTCAATAAAAATGTGTGAATTTTCTGAGCATTTAACATCTAATGAGGAAAGTTGAAAGATATCTTATTAAAATCCTTTCAAAATAAATCAACACATAATTTACCCTAATAACCTATAGCTTCTCACTACTGTATGTCCATCACTCTAAAAAACCTGAGTGAAGGGATTTACAAAAATATGTAACTTATCTTTAACCAACTAATTATACACTCTCACGATCCTTATAAAAAAATAGATTATTATTATTATAGATTTTAAAAAACATAACTAATTGATAACAGATGTTGTTGAGCAGATAATAATTACATTTAATATCTATTCAATATAACTAGTATTATTAAATATATCTAAAAAAACTGTTTATATTTATTTATAGTCCGTTACAGGCTTTCTCTCCTGTGTATAATTGGTGTTTAGTCAGGTCTCCTGATTACTACTTCACCCACAATCAAAGCAGGTGTAAAGGCTTCTCCCTGTATGAAGTCAATGAGATTTAAGGTTTTAGGTGCACAAACGTTCCCCACAGAGCAATGGTAAGTTTCTCTCCGGTATGAATCCAGCTGTGAATATCCTTCCTTCTTTTATAAATCTCTTCCCACAGTCAAAGCAGCAGTGGTGAGATTTCTTCCCTTACATCTCTTCTTGTTTCTTAGAGGTGTTCTGATCTGGAGAGATTCTTCTCTGTCTTGTCAGCATCATGATGTTGTCAGGCTCCCCAGATGATAATCAATGCTACCTTGTTATGGGTAAAACTTGATAAACCTTACCATTTTACTAAATGTCTCTATTACTATTTTTCACCATTATCTACTGTTCTGCTCTATGTCCCCCCCTCGGTTATTCCCCACGCCTCTTTTACTTGTCTGTCTACAATTTCTTGAATCAAATTTTAGCGTGTGTGTTGTCACGTTCCTTTCTTGTGAGTCTTCACCCCTCTCCGATCAACAACAACCAGCACATCTTCCTGTATCCCTTCACCTAATCCCATATCACTTTTTCCCCCTGGCTCATACTGGGCTATTAAGGCAGAATGTTATTTGCCTCAACACCCAATCCCATAATCTTTAATCACTACTTTAGTAGCTTCAATAAACTTTCTTGATAACATTATTATTTTGTCTGGGTGAGAACCTTTTCACCTATCTCAAAACACTGGTTTCCCATATCAAAGTTCCCACACATTTTCTTCCATATCCAAATATGCTGGTTCTAACTTTATAAATTCCTGCAGTTGTATCTAATTTACGGTCCCTTTCCTTCCAGATGTTCAGTGTAAGTCAGGTTGCATATACATCAAGGCCTAAATCGGAAGTTGTTCAAAGGAGCCTATCCCCTGCATCTTCATTGACCAATAAAGTTCTAATTTTTCTACTTCATATCTATCTTCACCCCCCTCCTGTTGCTTTCTCATCTTCTTGCCTGTGTGTACTTTGAGGACATTTTTTTTTGCATAAGACATGGGCAATACATTGACTTACACCTGTATCTACTAAAATACTGAAATTTTACCATCATGTTCTATATTCCATCCATTTTAGTATTACACTAGCTAAGGGTCTGTGAGTTTCCATCCACAGCGTCCACCCAAATCTGCTGCTGAGCCGTAGCTTCTTACATTTCTGCATCAGCATTGTGTCTTAAGATGTTGTCCTGTTTCCATATTCCACTAGATGCTTCTCCTGTGCTTCTCCTTTTCTTTTCCACATTCTTTTTGCCAGTGACCAAACTCCTAATTACATACACCAGGTTTCTCTTCTGCGGACATAATGTTGTTATTTCACTTCTAAGTACAGTTTTATTATGTTGATTGATGTCTCTGTCCAGTCGTACAGCATTCAAGATTCCATAGTTTCTCTCCCAATCACAAATGTATCAATAATAAATTATCAACCCCTGAGGTCTGGATTTAGAGTCACCCTCAGAATCAGAAGTGAAACCCCTGCAGGCTATCCACTTTATTAATTCCTTAAAACAAAGTCAATATCAGTAATGTGTGTAGCCTCCCGTCCTTCGACCTCCCTACAACCCTGGAGGCATGCTCCTAGCCACCCCTACACGTCTGTGCCTGCGTTAGTGATGACAGACATGATATCCCTGTCTCAATTCGATTCAGGTCTGGGAACGAGGGACCAGTCCATAGCATCCAATGCCTTCATCTTCAGGAACTACTGACACCTCCAGCCACATGAGGTCTAGCATTGTCTTGCATTAGGAAACCCGACCCCCCTTGCCAGCATATGGTCTCACAAAGGGGTCTGAAATCTCATCTACGAAGTACCTAATGGCAGTCAGCCACCTCTGAGACACATGGAGGCTGTGCGGCCCCCACAAATGCCACCTCACATGGCCCCAGCCCACCCCTACCGCGGTCATGCTGGAGGATGTTGCAGGCAGCAGAAACGTTCTCCCGCAGCGTCTCCAGACTCTGTCACATCTGTCTGCATGTGCTCCGTCGTAACCTGCTTTCATCCTGTGAAAGGCACAGGGTTCCAGTGGGTTTGCCAATCTTGGTTTCTCTGGCAAATGCCAAGCGTTCCTGTTGGCTTACACTTTCCCCACTCATACCACCCTCCCATGAGTCTGTTTCTTTCCGTTCGAAGCAGACACAATTGCACATTTATCCTAACTGGAGGTCATTTTGCAGAGCTCTGGCAGTGCTCTCACTGCTCCTCCTTGCACAAAGGCGGAGTAGCGTCCCTGCTCTGGGTTGTTCCTCCTCGGCCTCCTCCCGTCTCCTGATGTACTGGCCTGTTTCCTGGTAGCGCCTCCATGCTCCTACTTTCTACTGAGGCACATAAACCTTCTTGCCTCAGCTCGCATTGATGTGCCATCCTGGATAAGGGCTGCACTACCCACAAACCACTTGTGTGGAGTTGCCAGACTCCGTCCTCATGCTACCACTGTCCTTGCATGCATTCAAAAGTGTCCAAAACAACCAGGAAGCATAGAACTGAGAAGTGGTCTGTGTCACCACCTGCAAAACCAGTCCTTTATTGGGTTTCCTATTCCTATAATTTCCCCTGTTGTCTATTCTATTTGCTAGCATGTGAAATGTATTGTCAATCAGTGTTGTTTCCTAAGTGGACAGTTTTGATTTCACAGAAGTGTGATTACTTGGAGTTACATTGTGTTGTTTCAGTCTGTTCCCTTTTTGAGCAGTGCTATATACTTGAGCTTAACATTTCTCATAGGTTGATCTCTAGCCAGACAGGCTGTGCCTAAAAGCTTTGCTTTATAACATATCTCAATAAAACAAGATAATATACCAAACTGAGTCATTTCTCTTTGAGTATATTTCACAGGAACTGTTGCCGCTTAATGTTGTAAGAGTGTCAACAAACAGTATTTTTAACTTCATTAATTTAAACTATACCCCCCCATGTTGATCAATCAACCATATTCAACTAATTTTTATCCAAGTTTTAATTTATTGCTACATTATTTATATCTCAGGTCTGAATCTGACCTCCATACACATTATTACTTTTTTTTTGTCAAATTTTTTTAAAATACATATTTATCATGAATTATTTAAAAAGTATTTTCACCCCAAAATCAAAGTATATGCTGAGCTTGAGTTTCCACAAGTGCAGCTCCATGTATTAAATAACACAATATAATCACTTTATTTAGTAGGCCTAGCAATACATTACTCAGTGATTTAAACATCACATCCATTCACCGTCTAAATCCTACAATATCTCATCCTGCTCTCTATATAATGTTGAACACATTTGATGCAACTATCCGCTCTAACAGTTAGAAGCCAAACCAAATAATACCAGAACTCCAAATGTCCTTATATTCACTCTTGTGATTCCGACTCTACTCCACCTGATTAAATCAACCTATGTATTTCTCAATTTCTTTTCCCGTTGAATTTCTAGTCTTCACCTTCTTTTTAAATTCTTTACTTCTAAAAATCTCCATGCTAAACCCCTTTTGGTTCCCTCATATTGTTAATATTCCCCTTAGCTCCAGTTGTAGATCATTGTTTGTCGTTCGTTTCCCAGGGCCCATATGAAAAATCTTTTCCACTAACTGTAAGTCGCTCTGATACGTCTTTACTTAAATTATACATTTCTTTCCTGTGCTCTCCTCTCTAGCGTTTCTTCCCCTTCATATTTTATATATATATTCATATATTATTACCCTTAATCTTAATCATCACCCATGTTCCCTATTTCGCAACAAGCCTCTTCACTCATCTGCCACACATGCCTTCTAAACTTCACTATCCTACCATCCTTGACTTAACAAAATACTCCAATATCAAGGTATATCTCACTTCATAACCAACACACTCTTTGTCATCATTCCTTCAGTTTTCTGCTGCTAATACTAAACTAACTGCAAAAATCTCTAAAGCTGGAGACTCTTATCTCCCTCACACTTTTAGCATCATTGTCAAGCACTCTATACTCTCATCTGCACCTCTGCCCACCATCCATCTGTAATTAGTCCCCCATCTCATCCCCTTTTTATTTTTTTGCTCATTTGCACCCCATCTTTCACATCATCTTTGCACATTTATCATTCAGTGTTAATTACAAAATTATATCTATTTTACCACTATCCTATTTTTTATTCTCTCATCTTACTCTTACTACTTATTTCTTTTTTTTTTTTACCCCATATTACTTTTCCCTTAACTCTATGTTATTTTAATTCCTCTGCTTTGCTTTATCTTGGCCAGTCGCAGATTGTAAATAAGAACTTGTTACTCAACTGGCTCACCTGAAGACCTCTTGCCTCTAAAAGAAGAATTAAACATCCCGGATCAATGGCTCAGCTATCAGTCATACCAAAACATGTCGTCGGGCTTTTTGGTTGCACAAAGACCAAGCCAGGATGAGCAGACACGATTCAATTAAGCCGGGAGTGAAACCAATCCTGGATAGGTGCGTGCTCACTCACTCAAATAACCCCCACAATCCGACTTTTCCATGCACTAACTATTTTCGTTAAATCCTTGATCGGGTAAGTTAATTAAACACATACAGTGATAAAAGCAACTTATTCAACCCCTAATCTAATAGTGCACATTACCCTCATCCTCCTAAACATCACAATTACAATTCAAATATTTAATTCAATCTCCAAAAATACAATTGTATTAATTATGACTTTTTTTTATTGAATCATGCAGATATGATGAAATTGTTAAATAACTCCATCCACTGTATACTTTATTTTTTTATATTTTTACTGACAAACAAATACCTATTTTTCGCAGTGTGCTCCATTAAATGTGTTTTTGTTTTTTAATTTCAACATAGCCTATCGACTGCAGCAGTCAAAATCAAATACCCGAACATTCACCAGAATGTTATGTCCCTACTAATATTCGCATATTTTACCCAGAAGTTCCTGCTCACACATTGTCTTATTTTTCAGTAATCCACAGACAAGCCCTGGTGGTGGGTCACCCACTTTACCCCGCCGAACATCCTTGACTAAATACACCTCTTAGGGGATCCCAGGGGGAAAGCCGGCATAGTTCCTCCCAAGATCCCCCTTCATTCGGTATTCCTTCCCATCTCTACATATACAACCACATTCATATTAATCAATTTACTGTCTACTTTCGTTTACCTATTGCTTCAGTGTCTCCCAGCGCTGTATTCCTGTTAGAACCACCAGCACAAGCACCTGTCGATGCTGATCAGTGAGTACTCCATCAAAGGCATACTGTAGGCCTGGCATATCTTGTCTCCTAGCTTCAATATAAATCAGAATTAAATGCTTATAGGTACACTGCAGCGCAACGCACATGATGAGATATGCCATCTCTCTGATTCAAGGCATGAGGTATCAATGTTAAGACTGTCGAAATACTATTTACTCTACAATGTGAGATCCTCATCAAAATCAAAAAATCTAATTTCTTTAAACCCAGATGCTATCGTGGGAAACCAGTAGCACATAGTGCTATTAATAAAACACCACATTCCAAATTCCTCTTATTTATTGTGTTCATCACCATTCAGTTTTGAACCACCTCCCCCAAATAAATACATAACATTCATAACAATGAAAATCTTGCACTATCCAAATAAAAAAGAGGACAATTAGAAACTGACCTTGAAATAAAAAAACTTAGGAAGGTAATATGCCTTCAATGTACACTGTATGCTAACTGTAACACAAATTATTAATCATTATTTTCTCTTTCCTCCCCCAGCTCCAAGGAGGTAGGCACAGCTCAAAATAAAAATTTTATATTCTCTAAATCATGTGAGCCATACTTGTCTTTGTGTCCAGGGCCGGTGGCATCTTTCTAAGGTTTTTTATTTTCCCAGCAATCATACAACCAAGTCTATCGTTATAAGGCACTCGCCCTCTTTGCCCACCCCACACCAGGTGCTCCACTCTATATAGCCCCAATTGTCGTTCCCTTTCTACTCTGACAACTCCTTTCGAATGTGGTGGATGAAGAACCTTTGCTGAGGGCCTTCGGCGTGGTCTTCCTTACCACTGCTTCCCTATACCATCTTCGAAATAGTTTTCTCTAATGCATCTATCTATGCAACTATGTCCCAATTAGCACCGCGCCTGCACGGAGCCATGCATAGTGTGACTGGTTTATGTATGCCTTGCGCTTTTTTGCTAGTGAGCCTTCCTGTACTCAGTGGGGCATCAGAACAGCTGACAACCACAATTTCGCGCAATAGAGTGTGTGTCCTGGCTATCAAAGCTTCAGATGTCTGTTCATCTCCTTCCCTGTCCACAGAAGACTCTGTGACATCAAAGGGAGTTCTATGGAGTTGCAGTGGATCTACAATTCAGACACTGTTAACAGATACTCATTCTTTTGTGACAGGTTTTCCCCAAATGTCATTGATTGCAGTGACTCACATAAGATAAACCCTTCCTCAGGTGCCCATGGCCGATTTTGTGAATAAAATCCTTTCCCGGCATTAATGTTCAGGTAAACATAACTTTTTGATATTATCCATTCACAACCTCTGCATTGCCAGTGATGTCATGGTTGGTGTAATATTCCTCATCTTATGATTTCGATGTCTCAATGCTACTGTGTGATCAACAATGTTGTAGCCAAAATAGCCTGACTCAGTCCATGACTCCAGAATCTTTCGGGCCTCTGAAATCTATCAGTGCCTATCCCTATGTAAGCCACACAACCCCTATTTATAACCATCATGCTGTTCAAGAATATCTTTTTATGAGGTATATAGTTTTGTGTTGTAGGTGAATTCTCTGTTTCTTGCTGGACGGGTATGGCTGCCAGCCTTTTCTCCTGACACCTTCCACAGGCCCCCAGAACACGCAGCCTACAGCCGCTCCCATGCCAACCAGGGCCAGATTGACCTTTGGCCGCCTCCTAGCACCTTTCACTCCTTCACAAATTAAGGTCAGCCCTGTTAGGGCATGTGATATTACTTCATTGTCCCCACAATGTGGCCTGCCTGAGAAGCCCCCCTCCACCAGCCATGGACTGGGACAATCCTCAATCTACCCTGATACACGGTGTCGCTGCTGAGGACCAATATGTTGAATTATTTTAGTTTATGTTCTTTCAATTTTGGTTAAATATGTCCTGCGTGCTAGAATTTTGGGTTCGTTTTTTACTTTTGCCTCTTATGATGTTTATGCTATACTGTGTTAAAACCTCAACCTACTCATCCATTCATTTTCTTTCTTATTTTATTTTCCTCATTTATTGTGTCACTTGTGTTCTATACCTTTTGTTATCCATCATTTTTTTTCTTGGATTCTGCTTCTTTCCATCTTGTGAGAGAGTCACTTACTCAGTTTCGGGTGATGGTTTACCTGCTTTGTTTTGTCCTTATTCAATAAAGGAACATAATGTTACACATTGTGTTTTTATATTCATATGGAATGTATTTGTTTATATGACAGAGTACTAGGGACCACACTGAAGAAAAAAGGATAAAGTCATAAATTTATGAGGCTGGTTCTTTCTGCAGAAAAGCTTACATATTGTTTTTACAGTTTTGATACTTATGACAATGTGGATACTTAATATTCTGGCACATCAGCATGTCTTTGTTTCATGAAACCATACTGAAGTACAATTTCACCAAATGCCCCACATCTGTCATTTTAACAACTGTCCTCCTTTAAAATAACTGGTTACAATATTATGACTTGTGTTTTTTTCCCCTCTGTGGCCCTAATATTCTATCATTTTATATATAGCCTTATAGTCTATGGAAACTGTAAATTATCTAATGATAGCAAACATCATCTAAAAAATCATTTTTATCCAAAATCATTGAAATTAATGATCACAAACGTTTAAATAATGACAGTGGTCTAGTTATAGTTGTGATACTTACAATGTATAGTGAGCAGTGAAATAACTATTGGTTTCCATTTGTGGTGACTGCTGACTGACTGGGATGAGATTAAATAGATCCTGGAATTTAGCCTGGTCTGGAGCAGGCTAGCTCCACACAGAATGAATCTCCATGGTAATTTATACCATAACATATCTGTTCACGGATTCCTAGTTGATAGGTAATCGACTAGTTGGACTGTTCCCCAGACTCCAGGCGTAGGCATTTGTACAAGGCTGAACAAGGCTATTGAACTGAACATTCGGTGTCATCTTTATTCCTTAATCCAACTTATCATACAGAAACATGGTATCAGAAGTGGCTCGGAAAACACACGTTTGTTATTTTTGTAGCTAAGTACAGTATAGGGCGCAGATTCTGTTCCATATCTCGAACACAAGCCGTTTCTACTCACAACACTGATCAACTTTCGTGTTAGCTGGCTAGCTAGCATCACTACCTACCTCCATGACTGAAGACAAAGAAATCTCCTATTCCATTACTATAGCAGCGAACATTCTGCCACCAAATCACAGTGGTTCTCACAGGGGACTGGAATACTAATTGGGACAACTTCAGGGGATGAATTCGAGGACTATGCGCTGGCGACGGGTCTACATGAGAAACCCAACGAGGTGTACAAGCGGCAACTCTGAGATTTAATGGGCAGCGAATGCGGACATATCTACCGGCAATCTCACCCTCACGGCACGACAACAGTGTGATGCAAAGGCTATACCTTGGATGCATTGGAGAATTACTTCAAACCCGCCAGAAACGTAATTTACGAGCGGTTCGTTTTCGGAAGCTGCAAACAGGAAGAGGGTGAGTCAGTACACAACTTTGTAACCCGTTTGAGAGAGAAATCCGGCACTTGAATACGGGGATTGAAAGAGATGAACTCGATTCGTGACAAAATAGTACTGGGAATTGCAAATGAGAATACGCTGCCTGGCGTCTACTGAGAGAGAGAGGCTTAACATTAGTAACTGCCATCGAAATGTGCCGCACTGCTGGCAAGTCCTGACATGTAGAGAATGAGAGCAATGGAAACGGAAACACGCTCCACGTTGATACTGTTCACGCTGTTGCTAGGCAGACATTCAGACAAAACCAATCGAGGCAGAGTAATTCACCAACGAGCGGTCAGAACACAGAGAGCCCCGTGGCATTACTGTGGGAATACACACACCGTGGCAAAGAGCACTGCCCGCCTATGGAAAACCATGCAGAGCTTGTGAACTAATAATCACTTTGCAAAAGTGTGTCTCAAAAGCAAAAGAAGGGTGAGTGGGGCAAGATTCACTGTGTTGATGATGTTACTCAATGTTCAGAGCTGAACCAGTGAAAGTGACATTTACATGCATGAATCCATTGGGGCTGTACACTCAAGAGGGAAGAAATGGTTTGTGACACTACGATTTACACAACAAGCAACAACAATGTCAACTGGATTCGGTGCCAGCGCATGCAACGTAATGAGCTACAAAGACAAAATCAATCTGGCACCTGACACACTCTAGTTCCCAGCGATACTTAGACTAAAGCTGTACTCAGGAGAACTAATGAGGCTCTATGGGCACCTTTGAGACCGAATGTGTTATTCGGGGGACGCAAACCACAAGCTGGAGTTCGAGATTGTGAAAACCAGTCAAAATCCTCTCCTCTCAGGCTCCACATGCGAACGCCTGGGACTGATGCAGTTCACTGTACCAAATGACCTGCACATTGTGGATCATGTCCAGCATGGACCCCTGTCCAAAGAACAACTACTCAGCAGATATGACGATGTATTCAACATGCCCGTTGAATCAGTGCCTGAGGAATTCTCTTTGGAAGTGGATGAGAGCATTACTCCAGTCCAGTGTGCTCCTCGCAATGTGCCCATTGCAATGAAAGTGGCTGTGAAGGGCCCAGCTCGGGACAAGTATGAGGCCGATGGCCACATGACATCTGTGACTGAAACCAACTGACTGGATCAGCAATATGGTCATAGTGAAACCAGAGAAGCTGAGGGTCTGCATCGACCCAAAGCATCTGAACCAAGCACTGAAAGCGATCCCACACATCATGCCGACACTAGAGGATGTCCTCTATAAGCTTCCCAAGGCCAGGATTTTCTACCTTGGTGGATGCCCGAGAGCATTCCTTCAATGCAAGCTGGACGAAGAAAGCAGCTTCATGACTACCTTCTGGACCCCCTGGGGTCGGAAACGCTGGCTCAAGCTCCCGTTTGGTGTCTCAGTGGCGCCTGGAGGTATACCAACGCAAGCAGCACGAGTTACTGGCTGGGCTCAAGGGCATTGAACCCATCGCGATGATATCCTGATCGTAGGCTGTGGTGAAACAGACGAAGCAGAACGCGACCACGATGTGAAGCTCCTGGCACTGATGGGCGCTGCCGATCAGTTAAGCTTCGCCTTGGCCTGAAGAAGCTGCAGTTCAAGGTGAAAGACGCCCACTTCACGGCCACATTCTCTTGGCAAAAGGCCTGAAGCCGGACCCAGACAAGGTCCAAGCGATCCTCGACATGCCAAACCCGTCTGATGCAAAAGGAGTGCAGCGTCTCATCGGCTTGCAAACTATCTTGCAAAGTTCATGCCACACCTATCAGCAGTCTGTGAGCCTCTGCGCCGGTTGCTGGACAAAGACACACCATGGCACTGGCTACCCAAGCACGAGGCCGCAGTGCAGGAGATGAAATCTCTGGCTTCATCCATGCCAGTGTTCGCGCTACTACGACGTCACGAAGCCTGTCACAATCCAGAGCGACTCTAGCCAAAGGGGGACTTGGATGCTGCCTTATGCTGGAAGGCCAGCCGTTGCGTTTGCCTCGAGAGCGCTCACCCCCCACCGAACAAAACTATGCACAAATTGAGAAAGAGTGCCTCAGCATCGTCTCTCCTGCCAGCGATTCCATCACTACTTATATGGTCGAGAGCTGGTCACCGCTGGAAACTGACCACAAACCACTCATTGCCATATTCAGTAAACCCTCCTCAACGCGCCCAAGAGGCTTCAAGTATGCTCCTGACTCTGCAAAACTACAGCCTGAAGGTCATTTACAAGCCAGGACCTGAGATGTACATCAGCGACACACTGAGCAGGGCAACAGCACAATGTACAGGTAGAGGCACTGCCTATCAGCGGCAGGCCATCTGTTCAAGACTACAGCAGGAACAACAAGATGTTCAACAGATCAATCAGGCAGACTACTTAAACGTACAGATCACTTCCTAGCCCAGATCAGGCAACATACTGACAAGAGACGAACACCTACAGTCACTGAAGTCCATGGCTCTGCAGGTTGGCCATATCTGAAAGAGGAGACACCTTTCACAGTGAGAGAATACTGGACCTTTCGGAGATGAGATCAGTGTGCAAAATGGCATCTTGTTCAGAGGTCAGAAGGTCATTATTCCCAAATCACTACGTCCAGAGATGCTTACCCGCATACACCTCCAGTCACGTTGGAGGTGACGCATCCTACCGTCAGGCTCGTGAAACATTATACTGGCCAAACATGCAAGCAGAAATTAAAGACTTTGTCAGCAACTGTACCACATGCAACGAGTACGCTCATGAACAGCAAAAGGAAACCATGATGTCACACGAACTGCCCACAAGGGCCTGGCAAATCATCAGCATGGACTTATTCAGCCACAGACAAAAAGGGACTATCTTCTCTCGTTGATCATTACTCTGACTTTTGGGAAATTGAACTGCTCCCTGACTTGTCCGCAGAGACGGTCATAAAGCGCTGCAAGGCGCAGTTTGCAAGGCAAGGTCAGCCTGACAAGGTAATCACGGACAATGGCCCACAATTCACTGCACAGTTCAAGCGTTTAGCCTCAGAATGGGAGTTTGACCACGTGACCTCCTCTCCAAGACACCCAAAAGCAAATGGCAAGGCAGAATCAGCTGTCAAGATTGCAAAAACCTGTTAAGCAGGGCCTTGCGACAGCAACGACCCATGGAAAGCGATCTTACAGTGGAGAACACACCACCGTAAAACATGGACAGCAGCCCAGCACAACGCCTTCTATCCAGACGTCTGAAGACTACTATCCCCGTAGCTAACAGCTACTTGAGCCCTGCGTCATGGTTGGCGTCACGGACAAACCCGTCACAGAAAGCAGCTCGCTAAGTGCTTCTACGACCGGACTGCTCGAGACCTACCAGAGCTGGAGGTGGATGAAACTATAAGGATGAAACCGCTGCCGGGAGACCACACGGACTTTGGAGGCTGGGCACATGCCTACAGAGAGTTGCACCACATTCTTACCTGGTGGATGTTGGTGGCTCCCTCTATCGTCGTAATCGGGTGGATCTGCGCGTAGCAAGAGCAGACAAACCAGAACATGCCATACACTCACTTAGATGAGCTGGATCACAGTCCAGGCCTAAGGGTAGGGGGTGCAGAATTGAGACATGAGCCAACTGAAGGTGAAGCTTCTACCCCACCAAACTCTCCAGCTCGTGGCCCTAATCCTACCCCTGTCAGAGCCAATACTTACTCACCGGGTGGGTCGGGCTGTGCAAGCCACCGGACAGGCTTACTCTGTGCAAGAGACTTAACTTGTTGTCTGTTAATTAAAAAAAAATATTGAAAAAAATTAAAAAAAAAAAAAAAAAAAAAAGGAAGATGACAGCTGAAGTAAAAGAAAATGTCATGCTTTTCAATTGTTATGACTTGACTGTTAAGAACGCAATGTTATGCCGTTATGTTTGCACTTTCTATTGAAAGGATGATGTTACGGAGAGTCTAGTTGATAGGTAATTCCCGACTAGTTGGACTGTTCCCAGACTCCAGGCGTAGGCATTTGTACAAGGCTGAACAAGGCTATTGAACTGAACATTGGTGTCTGTCTTTATTCCTTAATCCAACTTATCATACAGAAACAATATCCTCCTGCCCCCTATCCATCTTTAGTGCAACCGGATTACGGATCAATTGAGCCAGGATCACCAAGATATCCTGGCTTAATCCCTTATCCTAGTTTTGTGCAACAGGCCCCTGGTGAAATAAAATAAGAATCTTGATACTCTCTCTTTGCGCATGTGTTCCAAGTGGCTGTCAGGTTAAAGTAGACGATAGCAGACAACAGGATTCTTAGTGAAAGGGGGTGTTATTGAACGTTTTCTTGACCTTACTCGACTTTTATAGATCACGTAAAATGTTATCCAGGAACTTTCTGAAGTAAGATTAGGCTACATGAGACGTTTATTTGTCCTAACTTAATTCAGTTTTGATATTTACATAGATGTTTGATTGCTCTAGTCTAGGGGCGCATCCGTTGCAGCCTTGAGAATGTCATTTTCTCTCGGCAACTACCTAGTCATTATCTGAACACTACAACAAAGTAGTCTAACTGTACTGTAGCCTACAACATTTCATGTCATACAAAGAAACGGTAGCTTCCACAATGGATCGGGTAAGTCTGGTTTTAACAGTATAGGCCTGCTGTGTTGTATAAAATGTCTAGGCCTGGTTTTCCAGTAATCTTTGATAATCCACATTTTTGTGTTCGGTTTAAATGGATGGACAAAAAAACCCTCACGGTAAAATTTGTTGGGATTTTTTTCCTTCAACAAAGTAGCCTACCACTATGTCATGTTTAGGAATCTGTGACTCTTGACCTTATTATCTCACCTTTCTCCCAAAGTGTTCACATTCCTTCACTGATTTCCGAACACATTATCCATTATTTGACCGAGATACAAGTGGCCACTCTAACAAAGAAAATACATGTCTTCATTAATGGAAGGCAACCGGGAAGAGGCAAGATTAGGTGGACCATTATAGCCAATGAGAGGGCAGATATGCGTGTTTCAACTACTTACCACAGCCACGAAGTCAAACGTCCAAATGGTATTTTTATTTATTTAGGGTTAGGCATAAAGTTAGAAGTGTGGTTAAGGTTAGGGTTCAAATCTAATTTTAATAAGATTCATTGTAGTAATGGGCGTGGTTTATGACTTTGCTTGTGGTAACTAGTGACGACCAGGCACTACTCCCATATAAGTGTTTTTTTCCTCAAAGTTGCCGGGATGTCACGTGTTCTACTTTTACCAATAAACTTCTAACAACCCAATCGTTACTAAATTTATATTCGATCAAATAAGGCATAAACCAGATTTTGGGCCCAGTTATCCCTCTCGCTTCGCCTCTTCCTCGCTGTTTGAAAGGAAAGGACTGATATAAGAAATATGGTGGAAACTCTGACTAGCCCATGCCTCCACCAATCCAATGCTATTAGATTTGTGGCTTGTAGTGAAGGAGTGAACATTTCAGGAAAAATTAGATATTCGAGGGATATACTCAAATCAGAGGTTTAGACTGAATTAATAAAATATTTGGTTTAGTATTAATCTATGTAGAATACTTCTTGCGGCCAACAGGACAAAGCTAGCCCGTCCCCCTCCACCCTCCAGGAGACCCCAGGTCGACCGCCTCCCGGTACTTTACTGCTCGACTGCAGGAAAACACCGGGGCAGAGTGGAACTGAGAGAGGAGGAGGAGAAGAGAAGGAAGATGGAGATTTGATTTCATTAAGTAAGAACCATGATGTATGGATTAGAATACAGTCTGCTTCTGTAGCAATTCATTGATTAATTATATATTGATGAAAATATCTGGTCGTTCCACCCAATGTTGAGACGTGTAACGTGATTTTTATTTTTTTATTTTTTTAACGTTGGATTTCACCGAATTTTAACATATTGTCATAAAGACCACATGTTGACCTTCATAAAAAAGCATTTTGCTACAAAAAATTAAGGAACAGTTTAAAACAAGTGTTCAGTTCATGAAACAGGGTTGACCTTAAAATGAGGGACAGGCGTAAATTAATAATTTTCACATAAAATAAATAATGTTCAGAAATGACTTTCAAAGTAACCAAATAACTAGGGCTTTACATGCACACTAGTCATTTCCTATTAAACTGATTATGGCAGTAGGCCGAGTATAGCATTAGTCATGTAAACACCTTACTCTGCTTATCTTAATTGGTGTGAGGTCATAACCAAAGTAAGCATACGCCTTTAAAAACACCTGGTTTTCTGAGCAATCTTTAGAATTATTAGGACACGTAAACTATTTAATCAGAGTTATAGTGGTGTATTTAATCTGTACATGTGCTAGCACAAGCGTTGCAAGCTAACTTATTTTGATTGAGCGCATAGAGTTTGGAAAAACTGAAAATAGGCAGCTTCAAAATAGTTTTCACATACAAACTTTCTTTGTCCAAACTCAGAATCAAATATGCTTTAAAAAAATAATATGGTAGCTGTGATAGAACGTTTATTTTGATTGGCAATTTTCTGAATTCATCAAAGTCTCATCAGGTAGCCTGATTTCAGATGTGTTCATGTAAACAGGATTATTAGGAAAATTGTAATTCATTCAAAGCATGTCAACGTTTAAATCAAACTCCTATACTAATTGACTATTCACAATAATCATATTATTCTGCGCATGTAACCGTACTCACTGAAGGTAAAACTTGGAGAAATGATTGGGTAAACACTTTTTTAGATGTTACACAGGATTGAATGAGGGACTTGTCAAAATGCTGAATTTTGTCACTTTAGCAAGTTTTTATTCATATAAAAAATCTGATGAATTGTATTCTCCATGTGTTCTGTATTAAAGGGCACTTTATTTAATATAACAGATATTGAATATTGAATATTGGTGCACAATTTCTACTGGAAAGATATCAAAGGGATGCAAAAGCCATTACATTCATGGAACGACCCATCTATTTATGGACACATATTTGCAAAACCTTACTATTCAATGTCTTTGTTTCGCAGGGGACAGCCCTAATCTTTGCTCTGTCAGTGGGAGGGGCTTATCATCTGGGGAGCTTCAACAACATCATGATGCTGACAAGACAGAGAAGAGTCTCTCCAGAACAGAACACCTCAAGAAACACCAGCAGAAATGTATAGGGAAGAAACCTCACCACTGCTGCTTTGACTGTGGGAAGGGTTTTGCTAAACAGAGGGAATTTTTCATTTACCAGCGGATTCACACTGGAAAGAAACCGTACCGCTTCTCTCAGTGTGGGAAGTGTTTCGCTGCATCTAAAACCTTAAAATCTCAGAGAATTCATACAGGGGAGAGGCCTTACCCCTGTCTTGATTGTGGGAAGAGCTTCAGTCAATCAGGAGCCCTGACTAAACACCAAGCATACACACAGGAGAGAAGCCTTATAGGCTGTGATCAGTGTGGGAAGATCTTCAATCAGTCAGGTAACCTGACTACACACCAGCGCATACACACAGGAGAGAAGCCTTATAGCTGTGATCAGTGTGGGAAGAGCTTCAATCATTCAGGACACCTGACTAAACACCAACACATACACACAGGAGATAAACCTTATAGCTGTGGGATCAGTGTGGGAAGGGTTTTGCTCAGATTCACCCTGACTGCACACCAGCGCATACACACAGGGAGAGAAGCCTTTATAGCTGTGATCAGTGTGGGCAGAGCTTCAATCGTTCAGGACACCTGACTGCACACCAACGCATTCACACAGGAGAGAAGCCTTATAGCTGTGATCAGTGTGGGAAGAGCTTCAATCATTCAGGACACCTGACTACACACCAACGCATACACACAGGAGAGAAGCCTTACTCCTGTCTATGTGGAAAGAGCTTTGCTCATTCTGGTTCACTGAAAAAACACCAGAAAGCACAAATGTGCTGTGATTTAACTCCCTCCTCTCCGGCACCGGTTCCAGATCCCTAAATAAAGTTTTAATACATGACTCTTTACAATATGTTTACTATCTTCCATTCTCTAACAGTTTACTGAGTCTGATTACCATGGTAACTTGTGAAGCATAATATGCAGCTCTGGATCCAAATGTATCAAGCGTCTTGGAGTGTTGTGTTGTGGGGTGGGGGTGTTGAGGTTGGTGGGGGTTTTCAAAGCTGTATCTTATTTCATTAACTTCTATTATCCATTAAATAATGTAGAATAATATTTAAATAATAGTAGGTGTATATTAATGTGTGAGGGAAATAGCCTTGAATTGTACATCTTGTCTCATACAATCATTTGTTCCTGTAGGTGCTGGGTAAAAATTTGAGGGGGAGACGGTCATGTCCCCCTCAGAACTTTTGGCAGAACGCCCAGAATATGTTCTATAAGTTAAGATAGGAGACAGTGCCAGTCATATGCAGGAACCAACTGTTAATTATGAACTAATTATGAATAATGAATCATGTAAATCATGCAAATATAATATGTCTGTGTAAGCAGTATATAAGAGAACTAACGGGACTGCCCCGAAAGCGCTCCCGACCAACGTGTACTATGGTGCATTAAGTTTGTTGGAACCTCTCCAGCTTGCTGAGAATAAATAAATATTCATTTAATTTTGGCTTTGATTCCCTGGTGGTAATTTCCACGACACGTATTCAATACAAAAATAAATTATATCCATTATCTTACGTGAAGGAGATGTGTCACACTGCATGAGGCAAAGGATGGTCACACCAGATACTGACTACCTTTTTTTAAAGGTATATGTGACCAACATATGCGTATTTGTATTCCCAATCATGTAAAATCCATAGATTAGAGCCGAATTCATTTATTTCAAATGACAGATTTTTTTATATTACATTTTAGTCATTTAGCAGACGCTCTTATCCAGAGCGACTTACAGTTAGTGAGTGCATACATTATTATTATATATATTTTTTCATACTGCGCCCCCCCCCCCCGTGGGAATCGAACCCACAACCCTGGCGTTGCAAACGCCATGCTCTACCAACTGAGCTACATTCCTGCCGGCCATTCCCTCCCCTACCCTGGACGATGAACTGTAACTCAGTAAAATCTTAGAAATGGTTGCATGTTGCGTTTATATTTTTGTTGAGTGGAAGAATAATTGAAGAAACTAATGAATAAATGAATGGGCCTACTACTGTTTTAGGTGTTCTGAGTCAGAACTGTTTCAACGTGACTTACACCCATCCAAATATCTGTGCTATGAAGGGCTCAACAGTGGATCTGCCCTGCACATATCAACATCCAAGTTATCATGTTGTCTCAGAACCAAACTGGTATATCCAAGAGAAATGTAATGAGGCGCCTAAAATCCTGAGCTCGGTGCCAGAGTATTTAGGTCGTGCTGAGTACCTTGGGACTTTTCATATTCCCCACTAGAGAAAACAGAGATGTGAAACATCTAATAATGGAGAGTGTTGGCAAAGAAAGAGAAGTAAAAGAGAGGGAGATGGGGTGAGTGTGAGAGAGTGATGGAGGGATAGAATGATAGACAGACCGGGGGAGTTGAAGAAGGTCTTGGCCAGTTTGTGGTCTGTGGTGATGTTGTTGATCTCTAATACCACGTCAACCAGCCTCCCTACAGCCGGAGGGATCCTCCTGTACCCTAACACCCTGAGAGAGAAGGATCAGTATCTCACTTCATTGGTTTCAGCATGGCTTGTCCTTAGATAGAAAATGACATCACAAGCTTGAGCTGGGTCACTCGGACTTCTGCACTGGAGAATCACAGAGAGAGAGAGAGCGAGCTACCATGGCAATGCTTCACACTCACACCATTGCAACACCACGGCAACCAGCATCGTCGTCATCATCATCACAACATTTTCAGTCGGAACACTTGAAAGAAGAGGTGTGTGAGTTATCATAGCTTTAACCTAACACACACAGAGTACACACATGGAAACATAGTTTACTCAAACGCAAACATACACGCACGCACACACACAGACACACATATGATTCACACTGGGTTACTCAGTAAAACTGAAAAGGTCATCTGGTTGGCTTGTTTTCATCCTGCAGTTCTTCTATTAATCCACCAGTGGACCCCCTACACCTGACTAAAAACACCACAACTACAGTCTATTAATCCACTAGTGGTCTCTCTACATCTGAATCAAAACACCACAACTACAGTCTATTAATCTACTAGTGGACTCTCTATATCTGACTCAAAACACCACAACTACACAACTACATTTTAGTCATTTAGCAGACGCTCTTATCCAGAGTGCATACATTTTTTTTTTTTCTTCATATTGGCCCCCCATGGGAATCGAACCCACAACCCTGGCGTTGCAAACGCCATGCTCTACCAACTGAGCTACATCCCTGGACCAATTGTGCATCGCCCCATGGGTCTCCCGGTCGCGGCCGGCTATGACAGAGCCTGGATTCGAAACCAGGATCTCTAGCGGCACAGCTAGCACTGTGATAGAGTGCCTTAGACCACTGCGCCACTCAGGAGACTACAGTCTATTAATCCACTAGTGGTCTCCCTACACCTGACTCAAAACACCACAACTACAGTCTATTAATCCACTAGTGGTCTCTCTACATCTGAATCAAAACACCACAACTACAGTCTATTAATCTACTAGTGGACTCTCTATATCTGACTCAAAACACCACAACTACAGTCCATTAATCCACTAGTGGTTTCACTACACTTAACTCAAAACACAACAATTAAAGTATATTAATCCACTAGTGGTCTTTCTATACCTTACTCAAAACACCACAACTACAGTCTATTAATCCACTTGTGATCTCCCTACACCTGACTCAAAACATCACAACTACAGTCTATTAATCCACTAGTGGTCTCTCTACATCTGAATCAAAACACCACAACTACAGTCTATTAATCTACTAGTGGACTCTCTATATCTGACTCAAAACACCACAACTACACAACTACATTTTAGTCATTTAGCAGACGCTCTTATCCAGAGTGCATACATTATTATTTTTTTTTCATATTGGCCCCCCATGGGAATCGAACCCACAACCCTGGCGTTGCAAACGCCATGCTCTACCAACTGAGCTACATCCCTGGACCAATTGTGCATCGCCCCATGGGTCTCCCGGTCGTGACAGTATGACAGAGCCTGGATTCGAAAACCAGGATCTCTAGCGGCACAGCTAGCACTGTGATGGAGTGCCTTAGACCACTGCGCCACTCAGGAGACTACAGTCTATTAATCCACTAGTGGTCTCCCTACACCTGACTCAAAACACCACAACTACAGTCTATTAATCCACTAGTGGTCTCTCTACATCAGAATCAAAACACCACAACTACAGTCTATTAATCTACTAGTGGACTCTCTATATCTGACTCAAAACACCACAACTACAGTCCATTAATCCACTAGTGGTTTCACTACACTTAACTAAAAACACAACAATTAAAGTATATTAATCCACTAGTGGTCTTTCTATACCTTACTCAAAACACCACAACTACAGTCTATTAATCCACTTGTGATCTCCCTACACCTGACTCAAAACATCACAACTACAGTCTATTAATCCACCAATGGTCTCACTACACCTGACTCAAAACACCACAACTACAGTCTATTAATCCACTAATGGTCTCCCTACATCTGACTCAAAACACCACAACTACAGTCTACTATTCCACAAGTGGTCTCCCTACACCTGACTCAAAACACAACAACTACAGTCTATTAATCCACTAGTGGTCTCCGTACACCTGACTCAAAACACCACAACTACAGTCTATTACTCCACTAATGATCTCCCTACACCTGACTCAAAACACCACAACTACAGTCTATTTATCCACTAGTGGTCTCTCTACACCTGACTCAAAACACAACAACTACAGTCTATTAATCCACTAGTGGTCTCCGTACACCTGACTCAAAACACCACAACTACAGTCTATTAATCCACTAGTGGTCTCACTACACTTAACTCAAAACACAACAATTAAAGTATATTAATCCACTAGTGGTTTTCTATACCTGACTCAAAACACCACAACTACAGTCTATTAATCCACTTAAGGTCTCCCTACACCTGACTCAAAACACCACAACTACAGTCTATTAATCCACAAGTGGTCTCCCTACACCTCACTCAAAACACCACAACTACAGTCTATTAATTCACTAGTGGTCTACCTACACCTGACTCAAAACACCACAACTACAGTCTATTAATCCTCTAGTGGTCTCCCTACACCTGACTCAAAACACCACAACTACAGTCTATTAATCCACTAGTGTTCTCTCTACACCTGACTCAAAACACCACAACTACAGTCTATTAATCCACTAGTGGTCTCCCTACACCTGACTCAAAACACCACAACTACAGTATTAATCCACTAGTGGTCTCCCTACACCTGACTCAAAACACCACAACTACAGTATATTAATCCTATAGTGGTCTCCCTACACCTGACTCAAAACACCACAACTACAGTCTATTAATCAACTAGTGGTCTCCGTACACCTGACTAAAAACACCACAACTACAGTCTATTAATCCACTAGTGGTCTCCCTACACCTGACTCAAAACACCACAACTACAGTCTATTAATCCACAAGTGGTCTCCCTACACCTGACTCAAAACACCACAACTACAGCCTATTACTCCACTAATGATCTCCCTACACCTGACTCAAAACACCACAACTACAGTCTATTAATCCACAAGTGGTCTCCCCACACCTGACTCAAAACACCACAACTACAGTCTATTAATCCACTAGTGGTCTCTCTACACCTGACTCAAAACACCACAACTACAGTCTATTAATCCACTAGTGGTCTCACTACACTTAACTCAAAACACAACAATTAAAGTATATTAATCCACTAGTGGTCTTTCTATACCTTACTCAAAATACCACAACTACAGTCTTATTATCCACTTGTGATCTCCCTACACCTGACTCAAAACATCACAACTACAGTCCATTAATCCACTAGTGGTCTCCCTACACCTGACTCAAAACACCACACCTACAGTCTATTAATCCACTAGTGGTCTCCCTACATCTGACTCAAAACACCACAACTACAGTCTATTAATCCACTTGTGGTCTCCCTACACCTGACTCAAAACACCACAACTACAGTCTATTAATACACAAGTGGTCTCCCTACACCTCACTCAAAACACCACAACTACAGTCTATTAATCCACTAGTGGGCTCTCTACATCTGACTCAAAACATCACAACTACATTCTAATAATCCACTGGTGGTCTCTCTACACCTGACTCAAAACACCACAAGTACAGTCTATTAATCCACTAGTGGTCTCCTTACACCTGACTCAAAACACCACAACTACAGTCTATTAATCCACAAGTGGTCTCCCTACACCTGACTCAAAACACCACAACTACAGTCTATTAATCCACAAGTGGTCTCCCTACACCTCACTCAAAACACCACAACTACAGTCTATTAATTCACTAGTGGTCTACCTACACCTGACTCAAAACACCACAACTACAGTATTAATCCACTAGTTGTCTCTGTACACCTGACTCAAAACACCACAACTACAGTCTATTATCCACTAATGATCTCCCTACACCTGACTCAAAACACCACAACTACAGTCTATTTATCTACTACTGGTCTCCGTACACCTGACTCAAAACACCACAACTACAGTCTATTAATCCACTAGTGGTCTCATTATGGTCCTCTGTAGCTCAGCTGGTAGAGCACGGCGCTTGTAACGCCAAGGTAGTGGGTTCGATCCCCGGGACCACCCATACACAAAAAATGTATGCACGCATGACTGTAAGTCGCTTTGGATAAAAGCGTCTGCTAAATGCATATATATATATATATATATATATATATATATATATATATATATATATATATATATTTTATACTAACTCAAAACACAACAATTAAAGTATATTAATCCACTAGTTGTCTTTCTATACCTGACTCAAAACACCACAACTACAGTCTATTAATCCACAAGTGGTCTCCCTACACCTGACTCAAAACACCACAACTACAGCCTATTACTCCACTAATGATCTCCCTACACCTGACTCAAAACACCACAACTACAGTCTATTAATCCACAAGTGGTCTCCCTACACCTGACTCAAAACACCACAAAAAAAAAGAGGGGCTTTCTCCTATAGATCTCCATTTTTATGGAACAGTCTGCCTACCCATGTGAGAGACGCAGACTCGGTCTCAACCTTTAAGTCTTTACTGAAGACTTATCTCTTCAGTAGGTCATATGATTGGGTGTAGTCTGGCCCAGGAGTGTGAAGGTGAACGGAAAGGCTCTGGAGCAACGAACAGCCCTTGCTGTCTCTGCCAGGCCAGTTCCCTCTCTCCACTGGGGTTCTCTGCCTCTAACCCTGTTACAGGGGCTGAGTCACTGGCTTGCTGGTGCTCTTTTCATGCCGTCCCTGGGAGGGTGCGTCACTTGAGTGGGTTGAGTTACTGACGTGATCTTCCTGCTCTGGGTTGGCGCCCCCCTTGGTTTGTGCTGTGGTGGAGACCTCTGTGGGCTATACTCGGCCTTGTCTCAGGATTGTGGGTTGGTGGTTGAGGATATCCCTCTAGTGGTGCGGGGCTGTGCTTTGGCAGAGTGGGTGTGGGTTATATCCTTCCTGTTTGGCCCTGTCCGGGGTTTCTTCGGATGGGGCCACAGTGTCTCGGACCGCTCCTGTCTCAGCCTCCCAGTATTTATGCTGTAGTAGTTTATGTGTCGGGGGCTAGTTAGTTGGTTATACCTGGAGTACTTCTCCTGTCTTATCCAGTGTCCTGTGTGAATTTAAGTATGCTCTCTCTAATTCTCTCGTTCTCTCTTTCTCTCTGAGAACCTGAGCCCTAGGACCATACGTCAGGACTACCGGGCATGCTGACACCTTGCTGTCCCCAGTCCGCCTGGCGTTGCTGCTATTCCAGTTTCAACTGTTCTGCCTGCGGTTACGAGACCCCTACCTGTCCCAGACCTGCTGTTTTCAACTCTTAATGATCGGCTATGAAAAGCCAACTGAGAGACCTGAGCCCTAGGACCATACGTCGGGACTACCGGCCGTGGTGACTCCTTGCTGTCCCCAGTCCGCCTGGCCTTGCCTGCTATTCCAGTTTCAACTGTTCTGCCTCACGGTTATGGAACCCCTACCTGTCCCAGACCTGCTGTTTTCAACTCTTAATGATCGGCTATGAAAAGCCAACTGAGATTTATTCCTGATTATTATTTGACCATGCTTGTCACTTATGAACATTTTTGAACATCTTGGCATGGTTCTGTTATAATCTCCACCCGGCACAGCCAGAAGAGGACTGGCCACCCCTCATAGCCTGGTTCCTCTCTAGGTTTCTTCCTAGGTTTTGGCCTTTCTAGGAAGTTTTTCCTAGCCACCGTGCTTCTACACCTGCATTACTAGCTGTTTGGGGTTTTAGGCTGGGTTTCTGTACAGCACTTCGAGACATTAGCTGATGTACGAAGGGCTATATAAAATCAAATTGATTGATTGATTGATATTAATCCACTAGTGGTCTCTCTACACCTGACTCAAAACACCACAACTACAGTCTATTAATCCACTAGTGGTCTCACTACACTTAACTCAAAACACAACAATTAAAGTATATTAATCCACTAGTGGTCTTTCTATACCTTACTCAAAATACCACAACTACAGTCTTATTATCCACTTGTGATCTCCCTACACCTGACTCAAAACATCACAACTACAGTCCATTAATCCACTAGTGGTCTCCCTACACCTGACTCAAAACACCACAACTACAGTCTATTAATCCACTAGTGGTCTCCCTACATCTGACTCAAAACACCACAACTACAGTATTAATCAACTAGTTCTCTCTCCACACCTGACTCAAAACACCACAACTACAGTCTATTAATCCACTAGTGCTCTCCCTACACCTGACTCAAAACACCACAACTACAGTCTATTAATCCACTTGTGGTCTCCCTACACCTGACTCAAAACACCACAACTACAGTCTATTAATCCACAAGTGGTCTCCCTACACCTCACTCAAAACACCACAACTACAGTATATTAATCCACTAGTGGGCTCTCTACATCTGACTCAAAACATCACAACTACATTCTAATAATCCACTGGTTGTCTCTCTACACCTGACTCAAAACACCACAACTACAGTCTATTAATCCACTAGTGGTCTCCCTACATCTGACTCAAAACACCACAACTACAGTATTAATCAACTAGTTCTCTCTCCACACCTGACTCAAAACACCACAACTACAGTCTATTAATCCACTAGTGGTCTCCTACACCTGACTCAAAACACCACAACTCACAGTCTATTAATCCACTAGTGGTCTCCCTTACACCTGACTCAAAACACCACAACTACAGTCTATTAATCCACAAGTGGTCTCCCTACACCTGACTCAAAACACCACAACTTACAGTCTATTAATCCACTAGTGGTCTCTCTACACCTGACTCAAAACACCAAAACTACAGTCTATTAATCCACTAGTGGTCTCCCTACACCTGACTCAAAACACCACAACTACAGTATTTAACTCCACTAATGATCTCCCTACACCTGACTCAAAACACCACAACTACAGTCCATTAATCCACTAGTGGTCTCCCTACACCTGACTCAAAACACCACAACTACAGTCTATTAATCCACTAGTGGTCTCCCTACATCTGACACAAAACCCCACAACTACAGTATTAATCCACTAGTTGTCTCTCCACACCTGACTCAAAACACCACAACTACACTCTAATAATCCACTAGTGGTCTCCCTACACCTGACTCAAAACACCACAACTACAGTCTATTAATCCACTTGTGGTCTCCCTACACCTGACTCAAAACACCACAACTACATTCTAATAATCCACTGGTGGTCTCTCTACACCTGACTCAAAACACCACAAGTACAGTCTATTAATCCACTAGTGGTTTCCTTACACCTGACTCAAAACACCACAACTACAGTCTATTAATCCACTAGTGGTCTCCTACACCTGACTCAAAACACCACAACTACAGTCTATTAATCCACTAGTGGTCTCCCTACACCTGACTCAAAACACCACAACTACAGTCTATTAATCCTCTAGTGGTCTCCCCTACACCTGACTCAAAACACCACAACTACAGTCTATTAATCCTCTAGTGGTCTCCCTACACCTGACTCAAAACACCACAACTACAGTCTATTAATCCACTAGTGTTCTCTCTACACCTGACTCAAAACACCACAACTACAGTCTATTAATCCACTAGTGGTCTCCCTACACCTGTCTCAAAACACCACAACTACAGTATTAATCCACTAGTGGTCTCCCTACACCTGACTCAAAACACCACAACTACAGTATATTAATGTCAGGGTCGTGTAGAAATGGTGTGGTGTGGAATCAAGTGCAGAAGCAGATAGATAGGCCAATAATCTTTACTGGAAAATACGAGGCAATAATCCACCAGCCAGAGGCAAAACGCACACAGCGTGAAAACACAAGCGCACGCATAAACAGGCGCGCCAAAACTCCTCTCAACAGGTAAACAAAATAGTAGTGGCGTACCAAACACAGGTCGCCACACCTAACACGAAACAATTACACACAACACTACACTAACAACAAGGAAACTAAATAGGTGCTAATTAGACATAACACAAGACAGGTGTGGCTAACAGACAAAACTAATCAAACAGAAACATAGAGCGGTGGCAGCTAGTACTCCGGAGACGACGACTCGGCGAAACCTGCCGAACAAGGAGGGGAGGCTCTCGGCCAACCGTGACAATTAATCCTATAGTGGTCTCCCTACACCTGACTCAAAACACCACAACTATAGTCTATTAATCCACAAGTGGTCTCCCTACACCTGACTCAAAACACCACAACTACAGTCTATTAATCCACTAGTGGTCTCCTTACACCTGACTCAAAAACACCACAACTACAGTATCCATTAATCCTCTAGTGGGTCTCCCTACACCTAACTCAAAACTCCACAACTACAGTCTATTAATCCACTAGTGGTCTCCTACACCTTATTCAAAACACCACAACTACAGTCTATTAATCCACTAGTGGTCTCCCTACACCTGACTCAAAACACCACAACTACAGTATTAATCCATTAGTGGTCTCCCTACACCTAACTCAAAACATCACAACTACAGTCTTAATTCACTAGTGGTCTTCCTACACCTGACTCAAAACACCACAACTACAGTCTATTAATCTACTAGTGGTCTCCCTACACCTGACTCAGAACACCACAACTACAGTCTATTAATCCACTAGTGGTTTTCCTACACCTGACTCAAAACACCACAACTTACAGTCTGTCCCAATTCTCTCTCCTTCCTCCAAAGAGTGTTCACTTGTTCACTTCCCCTTCACTGATTTGAAAGGAAATGACTGGATTAAGAAATATGGTGGAAACTCCCACTAGGCCATGCATCCACCAATCCAATGCTTTAGATTTGTGGAAAGTAGTGAACGAGTGTACACTACAGGATAAATGATTGGAACTCACAGCGGTGACTGTAACAGTAGAACAGTATTGGCTTAGTGGACCACATGACGTTCCAGAGTGCTACTTCATTCTCTTTGTGCAGGGTCTAATACTCACCATATCTACCACTTCCATCCTTCATCAATCAGGGTCCAAAGCCCCCTCCACAACACACCCCACATCTCCCTCCTGCACTGACAATAAGGTGAGTGCTGAGCTGCACTGGGCGAGAGGTACCATGTTGGGGTCTAGGTTGGGGTAGAGCTGCAATGGGAGATGCCAAGAGGAACATCAGCCAGAAGGGTGGCTCACTGCTGCTTTTCCAATAGGCCTGGTCTAGTCAATCCAGAGTATGCAAGTATTTCACACAAAATAGGATGGGGATGCACACAATTGTTGGTGATAGCCAAGTTAATTTAAATAATGTATGAATTGAGAATATCAAATAGAGTTAGGTTTGAGAGCCAAACTGAGAGGCTGTCATGTTAGGGTGAGGTTTGCTCACCTGCAGACAGCATGTATTCAGGTCAAGCCGTTATTGGCCCCCTAGCGCTTTCTCCTCTGTCTGAGCATTGATCTTGGCATCTGCAGAACAGAGACAACAGAGGAAGGATTCAAGATTGTTTTTCTGGGAACGCACTTTTAAAGGAGTATTAATCTACTTCCACTGTTGGCTAATGACCCCAGAATTTTATTTGGAAGTAATCGCATCGTATTATTAAACAGACTTTCCAAACGTTGCTACCTGCTTACATCATGTCAAAATAAAAGTCCCCACAATTTTTTTGGTTTTGTCCACATATGGTGCATGTGCATGACTTATTTTAGATTTTGTTCCAAATTCCTCCCTTCATAATGACCAACCTTCCTACCCACTGACACATTACGTTTAAATTGGAATTTTATTTAACTTCTGGCATCCCGCAGACTGTTTTTGTGCAACCCAATACAATTGATAGCAATGTTAATGTAGATAAATAATTTTTTCCATCAACTCGCCTTGAAGTTGCCTTGATCTGCCCGAGCTTTTATCCCTGAACACAAACCCTTTGTGACACCATGAAGGTCGGCATGGTGTTGAGTCCAGATGACGACACCCGACGCTGACTCTCAGCCGTTCATGCCTTCACTCAACCAAGTTCTGACCGAGTCCTGGTCCCAGCTGGGCAAGATATTGCGATGCCAACCACCATTAAAGCCCACTGAAGAAGAAGAAGAATGAGACGAATTTGTCGTTGCAAATCTTTACCGATATATGAAATAATTTACTTATTCTCTGTAATATCGTATAGCTTTGGAATCGTGACATTGTATCTAGTGTGGAGGAAAATATGCAGGTTTCTGGACTCATACCCTGACTTTGAGAATGGATTGCGTGACCCAGCATGACAAGGTGAACGTGAATGTCCGACAGTCTGCTGGGTGAGCCGTTATACGTTCCTCCATTCATTGCCGAATGGGATTCCTAGATCCTCCTTTCTCTCTAATATCTCTGCCACTGAGCTCTTAAATCCGAGATAGCTGTGTATTTTGCTACTGCATGGCCAGTATGAACCGGAATGTCTGATGAAGAAACGCTGAAGGAAATTTGGCTTCCCCAATGGATCCGGTAAGTCTGCTTTCCTTTTAACAGTATAGGCATGCTGTATAAAATGTCTATGGCCTAGTTTTTATAATATTTGATCCTCCACATTCCTCTGTTCCCGTGTTTTAATGGCTGGAAGAAAAAAAGACAAACTTGTTGGGATTTGTTTTCCTTCTAGCAAGGTAACCCTACTACTTTATCATGTGTAGGAATCTGTGTCTAGTACTTAATGATCTCTCCTTCCTCCCAAAGTGTGCACTTGTTCACCTCCACTGATTTGAAAATCTGATTATCCATTATATGACCAGATACTCGGAAGTGGCAGCACTCACAATGAAAATACGTCTTCTTCTGTGGGGTTTATCAGCGGTTGTCATCCAAAGTTACGGTACATTTTGACACCTACTGTAATGGAGTGTGGGGCCAGCGACAGCGATCGAGGAACTAAATCTATATGACAGCCTTGTTTCTCTTTAAAAATATACATATTTGAGACTGTATCAAACGATGTTCTACTTAGTATGTTATCAAACTCAATTCCTGTACCCAATATCCCTCAACAGTTTAGTCTCTCTCTTTCCCTATCTATACCCACACTGTATCAGTACATGCTCCCCACTGTCTCTGTTTCCAGTATCCACACCTTCCTGCTTGGATGCTTCCTACACATTTAATGACTTATTCAGCTGGCTGTGTCCCACCCTTAGCCTTGTAAGGATGGACTCCTCTCTTCTGTCCATTTCTACCATCCTCCCCTACTTTACTCTGTACCTGGAATGGTCAGAGCTCGATTTAGAGCGTTGGCCAGTAATCAGCGACTAGGTGAAAAATCTGTCAGTGCCATTGGCAACCAACCGTAATTTCTCCTGTAAGTCGCTCTAGATGACATTGCCTGCTAAATGACTAAATGTAAACAATGAATAGATGCCTGCCCTTAAGTGTCACTGTTTCACTGTTCCTGCACATCTCTGCACCACCACTGCCCATATCATTCCTCTTAGTCTCTGCCTTGCTCATTGGCACCTTCCTACCTCCTGTCTCCTAAGGGCCTGTTCCTTTAGCTAGCATATCTACTTCCTCATTCCCCTTCCACCCCCACATGGGCCAGGACCCAAGCAAAGCTTTAATGACACCGCAGCTGTCTCATCCGGGCATGAATTTGAATTCCTCATATAGCAGGCCTTGTCCGCTATGTTAGGGCTAAATATTGCAGGTTATCAACACAGCACATTGTAGTGAGAACACCTATAACTACTCTGCGACTTGACTTCTCCACCCACAGCAAAGGCCAACAGTACGGCCATCAGCTCTTCCTTGTTCACAGCCAGGTGGAATGTAATACGTCTCCTGACAGCCAACCCACTTTCCTGTTTAACAAGGCTGATCCAGTCCGACCTGTCCATGGGTCTTTTGATCCATCTGTATATATGTCAAAAAACAGATTTACCGTTTCCAGTCGCTTTTAAAGAACTCACATGATCAACCTCCCCTGTCTTTCCGTACTCTCTCCAACACTTGTAAATCAACTACTGGAGGTGGGAATAGCTCGTGGTGGACTCACAGGATAGGTACCGTGGGTAAAGTCCCTACCATACAATCCCATCTGCCCTGCTTTTTACCCACCCCATCCAAAGGTTTTATTCTGTCCATGTTCATGCTCCCCAACTCTTAGAACCTTACATTGCTGGGGGACACACCCCATGTTCCTGTAAGTTAACCCAATAATTCATTGCCAGCAATTGCCTTCTAATATGTAATGGCAATTAAAATAAATGTCTAAAAAATGGAAGGCAGTCATTATCACAAAGTCAAAACATAAATGTGATTTTTTTTATGTTAAGGTTAGGGTCAGGCATAAGGTTAGCAGTGTGGTCATTGTGGAGTAAAAAGTACAACAACAACAAATAATTCAACAGTGACTCGCTCCTGCATGTTTTTGCTCTACGACATCCGTAGAGTACTGATATAACGACTTTTGATAGAGGATTTCTTAATGTCTGCAAAATCATGAGCTGTATGTGAGTGACAGGACAATGACACACCGTGTGTTGTGCTACCGATCACGGATGGGGGCCAGAAGGTCAGTGTGCCAAGATAGATTGGGCCACTCTTCGCTAATATTAGAGGACGTGATGGAATGGCCTGCAGGGTGCCAAAAGCATAATACCATGTAGGGGGATCCTGTTGTATGTCGGACACTCAATAATGGTTGGCAACTGTTGACAGAAGTAGATTGAGAGCATCATAAACTGAGGGATTTTCTATGGAAGTCATTCAGATGACAAGAGGCTACGCCCTAAAGCTTTGTCATTGAATCCAGTACTGTAACAATCAAATAAACATGAATCAACTCCCATCTAAAGTGTTCAACTATTCTCTTACATCCTGAAATTTATACCAGAGAAACTCTATAACAAGTATCGATCAAACTTCACACAGGAAGCGGAGCAGATCCTAATCCAGGCATTTCTCATCTCCTGTCTGGACTTCTGCAACTCAGTATCATGTTATTAACATTAAAAATATATAGTAAATGTTCTTATTACAACTTAGAACAAAACAAATATAGTATTGAGTTTTTGCTCTTATCTGATTGTCAGGTAATCCATCAATCAACTACAAAGTAGCAGTAGGTGTGGATCTCCACTCACTAACAATAGCTAAATAATGCAAAACAACGTTTTACAATATGATTCACACTGGATACATTAATTCATATCAAATCCTGGTCTCTTCTACATAATACAACTAATGAATATGTAATCAGCAATGTAAAATAAAACAAGAAAAACATGCAACCACATTCCCAGATGTATGTTTTACAATGACATTTTACATGCAAGCATTCGTTCCTCTGTAACAAATCCCCACTAAAAAGTAGAAATTGGTAAGGTATAAAGATATTATCAAGTGTATTTCCGAGAGTGAAGAGAGAGAGTTTGGTAGGGAGACCTTAGTAGTCGTGAGAAACAGAAGAGTGTGAGAGTCTGTAGTTGACATTACCTATAGTACTGATGGGCAGGCTGGCTTCCTTGCCCCATGATGCCTCTTCTAACAACTAACACATAATTCGCTTAGCATACAATGAAAATGTGTGAACATCTTGTTGGAGCAAAAGTTAATATACAATGACGAAAGTTGAAAGATATCCCTTATTAAAATATTTTTAAAACAAATACAACAACATAATTTGACCACACTAATAGGCCTATGGCCTCTGTACTCCGTATGTCCCATCAGCTACACTAAAACCTGGTGAAGGGTTTTACAATAAATATGTGAACATCTTTTAGGACCAAACTAATTATACAAGAGGCCTATGCTCCTTATAAAAAATAGATTATTATTATAGATTAAAAAAACATAATATGATAAGCAGATGTTGTTGAGCAGATAATGGATTAGATTTATTGATCTGTTGAATACACACCTAGTATTATTGAAACATTATACGATTATTTAATGGATAATAGGAGTTAATTAAATAAGATACAGCTCTGAACATCCCCACCTACCACCACACACACAGCACTCCCTACTCCAAGACGCTTGATACATATGGATCCAGAGCTGCATATTATGCTACACAGGTTACCATGGTAATCAGGGACTTAGTAAACTGTTAGAGAATGGGAGATAGATTAATCTTTACAAAATGTTTTCTATTGAAACTTTATTTAGGGATCTGGAACCGGTGCTGGAGAGGGGGAGATGAAAGAATACAGGTTTGCACTTTCTGGTGTTTTTTTATCAGTGACCCTGAACGAGCAAAGCTCTTTCCACATAGACATTTATAAGGCTTCTCTCCTGTGTGTATGCATTAGTGTTTCTGCTCAGGGCTGCTGATTGATTTAAACTCTTCAGGAAGTCAGGGACCACCACTGATCACAGCTATAAGGGATTGCGCCTGTGTATAAGTTGGTGTTAGTCAGGTGTCCTGACTTCCTAAAGCTCTTCCCCACACACTGACTCGCAGCTAAAAGCCTTCTCTCCTGTGTATGTTGGTGTGTAGTCAGGTGTCCTGACCTCCTGAAGCTCTTCCCACACTGATCCCGGAGCTATAAGGCTTCTCTCCTGTGTGTTGGTGTGCAGTAAGGGCTCCTGATTTGATTGAAGCTCTTCCCACAATCAAAGCAGGGGGGTAAGGCTTCTCCCCTGTATGAATTCTCTGAGATTTAAAGGTTCCCACACTGAGAAGCAGCAGTACGTTTCCCTCCGGTGTCAAATCCCTGGTGAATGATCAATTCCTTCTGTTTAGCAAATATCTTCCCACTGTCAAAGCAGCAGTGGTGAGATTTCTTCTCTATACATCTCTGCTCTGGTGTTTCTTGAGGTGTTCTAATCTGGAGAGACTCTTCTCTGTCTTGTCAGCATCATGTTGTTGTTGAGGCTCCCCAGATGATAAGCCCCTCCCACTGATGGGACTTTAATGAATGCAGAAAATTGACAATCAAAATAAACGCATTACCGCAGGGACCATGTTATTTTTGAGAAGCATACTTCATTCAGAATTCGGACATATAAAGTTTTTATGTGAGAACTATTTCTAGCTGCATACTTTCAGTTTTTCTGAACTCACTGCACCGATCAAAATAAGTTAGCTTGCTGCTTGTGCTAGCACACATGCACATAATAAATACACCGCTATATCTCTAATTAAAGTGTTTTTACATGTCTTAATAATTCTAAAGATTGCTCAGAAAACCAGGTGTTTTTTAACAGCGCGCATTTCTTGGATTGCCACCTTAAGCCAATTAAGATAAGCAGAGTAAGGTGTTTGTTACATGACTAATGCCATACTCGGCCCTACTGCCATAACTAGTTTAATGTCAAATTATGAGTGTGCATGTAAACATACTCATTGTAAAGCACTAGTTATTTTGTTGCTTTGAAAGTCATTTCTGAGCATTATTATCGAATGTTATTAGTAATTCATTTACGTCTGTCCCTCATTTTAAGGTTGATATGATGAGTTTCCGTGGTATTAGGAATTCAGGATGCACTAATATAACTAAACACTTTTTGATTTGATACAAGGTATTGAATAATATGGTACCAGATTCAACACACAACAAGATACAACTAAGTTGCCTCTTGTTAGTCCAAATGATAGACCCAGAGATCTCTCGAGTTTATACTTGAGTGTAAACAAGTTCTAACCAACGTTTGCCAACCATCATTGGGTGTCGCTCCCAACCTCGATGGTATCAGTTTGCACCCCGTGTCAGGACATTCCATCACGTACTTCATTCCTAAATTAACAGCGTAGCCCCCCAGAATTCCTGGCACCCAGACTTTCTGGCACCCATCAGTGACATAAATACATTTCATCGCCCACAGCGCTATACACGTTTTCTTCAAGTACACCATGTTCACGGGTGTTCAAAACAGCCTAACAACTGTAACCCATCATATGGATGTAGAGTTTTTTAAATCACTTTAAATGGTTCCACGTCTTCATACCCACGTCTCGTGGATGCTTAAAGTCTTTGACCATTCACTCCAAGTTTTGGGAGCTGCTGATTTATGTGCGATTACTGTCACGGGGGTTTGTCTTTACTCCATTTAACAGCCTGTGTTCTGATTGGCCTAAGACATCGTTTGTCACCGCTGTCAGAATCAGTTGACTCAAAGCTTAGGCAGTGCTGACCAGATGCTTGAAAACCCGATCTGCCTTGCACAACTCAGCATGAGGGTAACAGAGAGCCCACATGTGGGGCCAAGTCTTCCTTTAGCACACATGCCTCCTGCAATTGTTGAATTTCCTCTTTTAATGTTTTTATCTGTTCACCAAGAGCCTCAAACTCTCTTTATCTCTCTGCAATGTCCTATCATGAGTATCACAAAGGACTTTCTGATCTCGTTGTCTGACTTCAGCTGATTCTACAGTTAAAGACCATCGTGTCTTTGTCAATGAGTTGTACATTCTCGTGTATTCTTTCCCCCAAGCTTTTTTGTATATCAGACAGATTCCATCAACAATGACATAATATTTATTAGTTCTCCTGCCTACACTTCTCTACTTTGAAATGGTTCTTCCTACTCATTAGAAAGTGAATTTAATATATTTTTCATATGTTTCACATCCGAGCAGCTGTCCCGCCCTTTTTCCAGAGTGGTTCGTTTTCACTTAACAATGGCATTATATTAACTTCAGAGAGTTGTGTGTGTGTGTGTATATATATATATATATATATATATATATATATATATATATATACACACACACAGTGGGAGAACAAGTAGTTGATACACTGCCGATTTTGCAGGTTTTCCTACTCTAGAAAGCATGTAGAGGTCTGTAATTTTTTATCATAGGTTACACTTCAACTGTGAGATGCCTTGAATCTAAAACAAAAATCCAGAAAATCACATTGTAATGATTTTTAAGTAATTAATTTGCATTTTATTGCATGACATAAGTATTTTATCACCTACCAACAGTAAGAATTCCGGCTCTCACAGACCTGTTAGTTTTTCTTTAATAAGCCCTCCTGTTCCTTCCACTCATTACCTGTATTAACTGCACCTGTTTGAACTCGTTACCTGTATAAAGACACCTGTCCACACACTCAATCAAACAGACTCCAACCTCTCCACAATGGCCAAGACCAGAGAGCTGTGTAAGGACATCAGGGATAAAATTGTAGACCTACACAAGGCTGGGATGGGCTACAGGACAATGGGCAAGCAGCTTTGGTGAGAAGGCAACAAAACTGTTGGGCGCAATTATTAGAAAATGGAAGAAGTTCAAGATGACAGTCAATCACCCTCGGTCTGGGGGCTCCATGCAAGATCTCACCTCGTGGGGCATCAATGATCATGAGGAAGGTGAGGGATCAGCCCAGAACTACACGGCAGGACCTGGTCAATGACCTGAAGAGAGCTGGGACCACAGTCTCAAAGAAAACCATCTAGTAACACACTACGCCGTATGGATTAAAATCATGCCCAGCGCACGCAAGGTCCCCCTGCTCAAGCCAGCGCATGTCCAGGCCTGTCTGAAGTTTGCCAATGACCATCTGGATGATCCAGAGGAGGAATGGGAGAAGGTCATGTGGTCTGATGAGACAAAAATAGAGCTTTTTGGTCTAAACTCCACTCGCCGAGTTTGGAGGAAGAAGAAGGATGAGTACAACCCCAAGAACACTATCCCAACCGTGAAGCATGGAGGTGGAAACATCATTCTTTGGGGATGCTTTCCTGCCAGAAGGGGGACAGGACGACTGCACCGTATTGAGGGGAGGATGGATGGGGCCACAACCTCCTTTCCTCAGTAAGAGCTTGAAGATGCACACAGCCAGGGCAACTAAGGGAGTGGCTCCGTAAAGCATCTCAAGGTCCTGGAGTGGGCTAGCCAGTCTCCAGACCTGAACCCAATAGAAAATGCTTTGGAGGGAGCTGAAAGTCCGTATTGCCCAGTGACAGCCCCCGAAACCTGAAGGATCTGGAGAAGGTCTAGGAGGAGTGGGCTAAAATCCCTGCTGCAGTGTGTGCAAACCTGGTCAAGACCTACAGGAAACTTATGATCTCTGTAATTGCAAACAAAGGTTTCTTTACCAAATATTAAGTTCTGGTTTTCTGATGTATCAAATACTCATGTCATGCAATAAAATGCAAATTAATTACTTAAAAATCATACAATGTGATTTTCTGGATTTTTGAAGTGTACCTATGATAAAAATTACAGACCTCTACATGCTTTGTAAGTAGGAAAACCTTCAAAATCGGCAGTGTATCAAATACTTGTTCTCCCCACCTGTATATATATATATATGTGAGGGAAAAAAGTATTTGATCCCTGCTGATTTTGTACGTTTGCTCCCACTGACAGACATGATCAGTCTATAATTTTAATGGTGGTTTATTTGAACAGTGAGAGACAGAATAACAACAATAAAAATCCAGAAAAAGGCATGTCAAAAATGTTATAAATTGATTTGCATTTTAATGAGGGAAATAAGTATTTGACCCCTCTGCAAAACATGACTTAGTACTTGGTGGCAAAACCCTTGTTGGCAATCACAGAGGTCAGATGTTTCTTGTAGTTGGCCACCAGGTTTGCAGCACATCTCAGGAGGGATTTTCGTCCCACTCCTCTTTTGCAGATCTTCTCCAAGTCATTAAGGTTTCCGAGGCTGACGTTTGGGCAACTCGAACCTTCAGCTCCCTCCACAGATTTTCCCTATGGGATTAAGGTCTGGAGACTGCAGGCCACTCCAGGACCTTAATGTGCCTCTTCTTGAGCCACTCCTTTGTTACCTTGGCCGTGTGTTTTGGGTCATTGTCATGCTGGAAAACCCATCCACGACCCATTTTCAATGCCCTGGCTGAGGGAAGGAGGTTCTCACCCAAGATTTGACGGTACATGGCCCCTCCATTTTCCATTTGATGCAGTGAAGTTGTCCTGTCCCCTTAGCAGAAAAACACCCCCAAAGCATAATGTTTCCACCTCCATGTTTGACGGTGGGGATGGTGTTCTTGGGGTCATAGGCAAAGCATTCCTCCTCCCCCCCAAACACGGCGAGTTGAGTTGATGCCAAACAGCTCAATTTTGGTCTCATCTGACCACAACACTTTCACCAGTTCTCCTCCTGAATCATTCAGATGTTCATTGGCAAACGTCAGACGGGCATGTATATGGGCTTTCTTGAGCAGGGGACCTTGCGGGCACTGCAGGATTTCAGTCCTTCACGGCGTAGTGTGTTACCAATTGTTTTCTTGGTGACTATGGTCCCAGCTGCTTTGAGATCATTGACAAGATCATCCCGTGTAGTTCTGGGCTGATTCCTCACCGTTCACATGATCATTGCAACTCCATGAGGAGAGATCTTGGCATGGAGCCCCAGGCCGAGGGAGATTGACAGTTATTTTGCTGTTTCTTCCATTTGCGAATAATCACACCAACTGTTGTCACCTTCTCACCAAGCTGCTTGGCGATGGTCTTGTAGCTCATTCCAGCCTTGTGTAGGTCTACAATCTTGTCCCTGACATCCTTGGAGAGCTCTTTGGTCTTGGCCATGGTGGAGAGTTTGGAATCTGATTGATTGATTGATTGCTTCTGTGGACAGGTGTCTTTTATACAAGTAACAAGCTGAGATTAGGAGCACTCCCTTTAAGAGTGTGCGTTCCTAATCACAGCTCGTTAACCTGTATAAAAGACACCTGGGAGCCAGAAATCTTTCTGATTGAGAGGGGTCAAATACTTATTTCCCTCATTAAAATGCAAATCAATTTATAACATTTTGACATGCGTTTTCTGGATTGTTTTGTTGTTATTCTGTCTCTCACTGTTCAAATAAACCTACCATTAAAATTATAGACTGATCATTTCTTTGTCAGTGGGCAAACGTACAAAATCAGCAGGGATCAAATACTTTTTTCCCTCACTGTATATACACCTGTTCTGAAAGGCCCCAGTGTCTGAAACACCACTAATCAAGCGGGCATATGAAGAACAAGGGAGCTCTCCAAACAGGTAAGGGACAAAGTTTTGGAGAAGTACAGATCAGGGTTGGGTTATAAAAAAAGTATCTGAAAAATTTGAACATCCCACAGAGCACCATTAAATCCATTATTAAAAAATTGAAAGAATATGCAACACAACAATCCTGCAGAGAGGGCCGTCCCACCAAAACTCACGACCAGGTAAGGAGGGCATTCATCAGAGAGGCAACAAAGAGACCAAACATAACCTTGAAGGAGCTGCAAAGCTCCACAGCTGAGATTGGAGTATCTGTCCATAGGACAACTTTAAGCCGTACACTCACAGAGCTGGATTTTACGGAAGAGTGGCCAGAAAAAAAGCCATTGCTTTCAGAAAAAAATAAGCAAGCACGTTTGGTGTTAGCCAAAGGCATGTGGGAGACTCCCCAGCTTTTTTGGCCATCAAGGAAAACGCTATGTCTGGCGCAAAACCCAACACCTCTCATCACCCCGAGACCACCATCCCCACAGTGAAGCATGGTGGTGGCAGCATCATGCTGTGGGAATGTTTTTAATCGGCAGGGACTGGGAAACTGGTCAGAATTTGAAGGAATGCTGGATGGTGCTAAATACAGGGACATTCTTGAGGGAAACCTGTTTCATTCTTCCAGAGATTTGAGACTGGGACCGGTTTTCCACCCTTCCAGCAGGACAATGACCCTAAGCATACTGCTAAAGCAACACTTGAGTGTTTTAATGGGAAGACATTTAAATGTCTTGGAATGGCCTAGTCAAAGCCCAGACCTCAATCCAATTGAGAATCTGTGGTATGACTGAAAGATTGCTGTACACCAGTGGAACCCATCCAACTTTTTTTAGGAGCTGGAGCAGTTTTGCCTTGAAGAATGGGAAAAATCCCATGGCTAGATATGCCAAGCTTATAGAGACATACCCCAAGGGACTTACAGCTGTAATTGCTGCAATAGGTGGCTCTACAAAGTATTGACTTTGGGGGGTTGAATAGTTATGCACGCTCACGTTTTATGGGGCGGCAGGTAGCTTAGTGGGTAAGAGCGTTGTGCCAGTAACCGAAAGGTCACTGGTTCTAATCCCCGAGCCGACTAGGTGAAAAATCTGTCGATGTGCCCTTAAGCAAGGCACTTAACCCTAATTGCTCCTGTAAGTCGCTCTGGATAAGAGCGTTTGCTAAATGACTAAAATGTAAATGTAAAATATGTTTTTTTGTCTTATTTGTTGTTTGTTTCACAAGAAAAAATATTTTGCATCTTCAAAGTGTGTAAATCACATCATGCAAACCCCCAGACAATCCATTTTAATTCCAGGATGTAAGGCAACAAAATAGGAAAAATGCCAAGGGGGGTGAATACTTTCTCAAGCCACTGTATGACCATATACTCAAGTGGCAACTCACGATGAAAATACCTCTTCTGTGGGGTTTATCGTCAGTTGTTATGCAACGTTATGGTGCATTATACCACCTATTGTACTGGAGTGTGGGCCAGAGACAAGGATCGAGGAACTAAATCCCACCTGCCAGCCTCGTTTCTCTTTAAAAATATAAAATATTTGCTACTGTATCTAATGTTCTACTCAGTATGCTTATTTACATTTACATTTCAGTCATTTTAGCAGACGCTCTTATCCAGAGCGACTTACAGGAGCAATCAGGGTTAAGTGCCTTGCTCAAGGGCACATCGACAGATTTTTCACCTAGTCGACTCGGGGATTAGAACCAGTGACCTTTAGGTTACTGGCACAACGCTCTTAACCACTAATCATACTCAATCCCTGTACCCCCTTCTCCCTCATACTGTATCAGTCTCTCTCTTTCCCTATTATACTGCCCACACTGTATCAGTACATGCTCCACTGTCTCTGTTTCCTGGCAGTAATCACACCTTCCTGTTGGATGCTTTCCTATCACATTTAATGACTTATTCAGCTGGCTGTGTCCCACCCTTAGCCTTGTAAGGATGGCCTCCTCTCTTCTGTCCATTCCTACCATCCTCCCCTACTTTACTCTGTACCTGGAATAGGGGCGGCAGGTAGCCTAGTGGTTTAGAGCGTTGGGCCAGTAACCCGAGCCGACTAGGTGAACAATCTGTCATTGTGCCTTTGAGCAACTTATCCCTAATTTCTCCTGTAAGTCACTCTAGATAAGAGTTTCTGCTAAATGACTAAAATGTAAACAATCAATAGATGCATGCACTTAGTGTCACTATTCCACTGTTCCTGCCATCTCTGCACCACCACTGCCCATATCATTCCCTTAGCCTTTGCCTTGCTCATTGGCACCTCTACCTCCTGTCTCCTAAGGGCCTGTTTAGCTAGCATATCTACTTCCTCATTCCCTTCCACCCCCACATGGGCCGGGACCCAAGCAAAGCTTATATGGAAACCCATCTGTCTCAGCCGGGCATGAATTTGAATTCCCTCATTTAGCAGTCATTGTCTGCTATGTGAGCTAACTGATTGCAGACTCATCAACACAGCACATGAGTCAGAACATATAACTACTCTGTTTGGCTTGACTTCCTCAACCCACAGCAAGGCCAACAGTACGGCCATCAGCTCTGCCATGTACACAGCCAGGTGGTCTGTTACACGTCTCCTGACAGCCACTCCTCACTTTCCTGTTCAACGAAGGCTGATCCAGTCTTACCTGTCCATGGGTCTTTTGGTCCGTCTGTATATATGGGCAAAAATACAGATTTACAGTTTCAGTCGCCTATTAAATAATAACAGATGAATCAACCCCCTCCCCTGTCTTTCCGTACTCTCTCCAACACTTGTAAATCAACTACTGGAGGTGGGAATAGCCATGGTGGACTCACAGAGGATAGGTACCGTGGGGCTAAAGTCCCACCTGCCATACAATCCCATCTGCCTCTCCTGGTTATCACCCACCCATCCAAAGGTTTTATTCTGTCCATGTTCATGCTCCCAACTTTTCTGTAGAACCCCTTTTGTGGGGTGAGACAACCCATGTTCAATAATTAATTGCCTTCTAATACTGTAACGGCAATGAAAGATATGTCTTAAAAAATGAAAGGCAGTCGGGAGGAGGCAAAGTCGATCAGGTGGGACCATTCTAGCCAATGAGAGGGCAGATACGCATGTGAACAACAGGCACAACGGTTTCACTAGTTACCACAAACACAAAGTCAAAAATGTATATCATAGATATTCATGAAAACAAAAATGGCGATGCTTTTTTCATTTTGGGTTAGGGTCGGCATAAGGTTAGAAGTGTGGTTAAGATTAGGTTTACAAATGACATTATTATTTTTTTTTGGGGTGGGAGGGGGGTAAGTTTCCAGCATGTCACGTGACCTACTTTTATCAGTACACTTTCGTAACAACCTAATCATTATGAAATGTATTTTTGATCAAATAAGCCACAAGTCGCCTCTTCCTCTCTGTTTTGAAAGGAAATGACTGGTAATAAGAAATATGGTGGAAACTCTGACTAGCCCATGCCTCCACCAACCCAATGCTATTAGATTTGTGGAAGTAGTGAATGATTGAACATTTTAGGAAAAAATTAGATATTCTAGGGACCCAAATCAATCAGAGTTGTAGACTAAATTAATCAAATGTTTGGTTTAATGGATGAACTGTTTAATATTTATTGCTTAGCCAACAGGACAAGCTAGCGCCGTTCCCCTCCACCCTCCCAGAGTCCCAGGTCAACGCCTCCCGGTACCAGCTTTACTGCGGGGTCTGGTCGACTGCAGGAAAACACCGGGGCAGAGTGGAACTGAGAGAGGAGGAGGAGAAGAGAAGGAAGATGGAGATTTGATTTCATTAAGTAAGAACCATGGTGTGGTGATTACTCAGTCTGCTTCTGTAACAATAGTGGAGGATTGCATAAAGATGGCGACCCGCATGTACTTACCACAAATTCCTTGTTTGCTAAATTCACTGTATTGTACATTGCTCTCCTTTACTTTTTTTTTGGTACTGGTCATTAGCACAGTAAAACATCTTCCCAATTTTCAATGACATATCAGAAGTCTGCCATCTTTATGCACTTTAGTCATTAATTGATTAATCATATATTGATGAGAAAATCTGGGTAGTTCCACCGCATTTTTAAAATGTAATATGGTATTTAAAATAAATTTTAAAAATCACCTAATTTATCATTTGGTCAGTAAAGAAGTACACATGTTCAACTTCATAAACATGTTTTCCAATCTCAAGACATTGAATAAAATATTAATATTCTAAGTGCTATTTGCCAAATAACTTGACATGGTTGAATGTAACAGGGGACTGATGAAAACAACAAAGCCGATTTGCATTACATGGGTGAAATAGTCCTTTAAATCAGCCATAAAACCGCTTGTGACAGAGGGAATGGAAGGTTGTTTTGAATGCAATCTTCACAAAAAAATTTACTTGTTAAAAGATTTCTAGCATGTCTATGTATGGGTGAAAGGGTTTTACTTGCACAGTTTTCCACAACAAAATAGCATAACATTTACAAAGATTAGGACCAGCTCACCTGCTTTTACTCTATGATTTGACGAATTATTAGATGATCAATGTTTCTTTTGCAAACATATTTTTTTAAGGAATAGTTTCCAGGAATAGTCCTGTGTAGCTCAGTTGATAGAACATGGCGTTTGCAACGCCAGGGTTGTGGTTCGTTCCCACGGGGGACCAGTATGAAAAAGAAAGTATGCACTAACTGTAAGTCGCTCTGGATAAGAGCGTCTACTAAATGACTAAAATCTAAAATCTAACTAGGGCTTTACAATGAGTGTTTACATGCACACTCATAATTTGACATTAAACCAGTTATGTCAGTAGGCTGAGTATGGCATTAGTCATGTAAACACTTACTCTGCTTATCTTAATTGGCTTAAGGTGACAATACGAAGTAACGCTGTTAAAACACCTGGTTTTCTGAGCAATCTTTATAATTATTAGGACACGTAAACGCCTTAATTAGATTAATGTAGGCATATTTAATCTGTGCATGTGCTATCACGAGCAAGCGCAAACTTCCTTCTTTGCAGAGTGCAGTGAGTTTGTAAAAAGTGAAAGTATGCATCTTATAAATAGTTTACATGTCCAATTCGAAACAAATATGCTTCTCAGAAATAATGTGGTCGCTGTAGTAGTATGTTTATTTTGATTGGCAATTTTCAGCATTTATCAAAGTCTCATCAGGTAGCCTGATTTCAGATGTCCATGCTATTCAATATCTTTGTTTCTCAGGGGACAGCCCTAACCATTGCTCTCTCAGTGGGAAGGGCTTATCATCTGGGGAGGCTCAACAACAACACGATTCTGACAAGACGTCTCTCCAGAAGAGTCACTCCAGATCAGAACATCTCAGTAAACACCAGCAGAGACTTATAGGGAAGAAACCTCCCCACCGCTGCTCTGGCTGTGGGAAGAGTTTTTCTAAACAGACGGAATTGATTATTCACGAGCGGATTCACACTGGAGAGAAACCTTATAGCTGTGATCAGTGTGGGAAGAGCTTCAATCAGGCAGCACACCTGACTATACACCAACGCATACACACAGGAGAGAAGCCTTATAGCTGTGATCAGTGTGGGAAGAGCTTCAGTCAATCAGGAGACCTGAGAACACACCAACGCATACACACAGGAGAGAAGCCTTATAGCTGTGATCAGTGTGAGAAGAGCTTCAATCAATCAGGAGCCCTGAGAACACACACAAGATACACACAGGAGAGAAGCCTTATAGCTGTGATCAGTGTGGGAAGACTTTCAATCATTTAGGATACCTGATTACACACCAACACATACACACAGGAGAGAAGCCTTATATCTGTGATCAGTGTGGGAAGAGCTTCTCAATCATTCAGGATCCCTGATTACACACCGACGCATACACACAGGAGAGAAGCCTTATAGCTGTGATCAGTGTGGGAAGCACTTCAATAATTCAGGATCCCTGATTACACACAGACGCATACACACAGGAGAGAAGCCTTATAGCTGTGATCAGTGTGGAAGAGCTTCAATCATTCAGGGATCCCTGATTACACACCACAACGCATACACACAGGAGAGAAGCCTTATAGCTGTGATCAGTGTGGGAAGAGCTTCAATTATTCAGGATCCCTGATTAAACACCAGCGCATACACACAGGAGAAAAGCCTTATAGCTGTGATCAGTGTGGGAAGAGCTTCAATCAATCAGGATCCTGATTACACACCAGCGCATACACACAGGAGAGAAGCCTTATAGCTGTGATCAGTGTGGGAAGAGCTTCAACCATTCAGGATCCCTGATTACACACCAACGCATACACCCAGAAGAGAAGCCTTATAGCTGTGATCAGTGTGGGAAGAGCTTCACTCAATCAGGATCCCTGACTACACACCAACTCATTCACACAGGAGAGAAGCCTTATAGCTGTGATCAGTGTGGGAAGGGCTTCAGGAAATCAGGAAACCTGACTGTACACCAGCGCATACATACAGGAGAGAAGCCTTATAGCTGTGATCAGTGTGGGAAGAGCTTCAATCGTTCAGGAGACCTGACTACACACCAACGCATACACACAGGAGAGAAGCCTTATAGCTGTGATCAGTGTGGGAAGAGCTTCAAACATTCAGGATCCCTGACTGCACACCAACGCATACACACAGGAGAGAAGCCTTATAGCTGTGTTCAGTGTGGGAAGAGCTTCAATCGTTCACTATCCCTGACTACACACCAACGCAACACACAGGAGAGAAGCCTTATAGCTGGATCAGTGTGGGAAGAGCTTCAATCGTTCACTGTACCTGACTACACACCAACGCATACACACAGGAGAGAAGCCATATAACTGTGATCAGTGTGGGAAGAGCTTCAATCAATCAGAGCCCTGACTATACACAAACGCATACACACAGGGAGAGAAGCCTTATAGCTGTGACAGTGTGGGAAGCGCTTCAATCATTCTGGATCCCTGACTACACACCAATACATACACACAGGAGAGAAGCCTTATAACTGTGATCAGTGTGGAAGAGTTTCAATCAATCAGTACACCTGACTATACACCAACCATACACACCGGAGAGAAGCCTTATAGCTGTGATCAGTGTGGAAGAGCTTCAATCATTCAGGATCCCTGACTACACACCAAGCATACACACAGGAGAGAAGCCTTATAGCTGTGATCAGTGTGGAAGAGCTTCAGTCATTCAGGATCCCTGATTAAACACCAACGCATACACACAGGAGAGAAGCCTTAGCTGTGTTCAGTGTGGGAAGAGCTTCAATCAATCAGGAGCCCTGACTATACACAAACGCATACACACAGGAGAGAAGCCTTATAGCTGTGATCAGTGTGGGAAGAGCTTCAATCGTTCAGGAGAACTGACTACACACCAACGCATACACACAGGAGAGAAGCCTTATAGCTGTGTTCAGTGTGGGAAGAGCTTCAATCATTCAGGATCCCTGACTGCACACCAACGCATACACACAGGAGAGAAGCCTTATAGCTGTGATCAGTGTGGGAAGAGTTTCAGGAATTCAGGAGAACTGACTACACACCAGCTCACACACACTGGAGAGAAACCTCCCCTGTCTATGTGGAAAGATCTTTGCTCATTCAGGGTCAATGAAAAAACACCAGAAAGCACAAACATGTCATCTTTTATCGCCCTCCTCTCCTGCACCGGTTCCAGATCCCTAAATAAAGTTTCAATAGAAAATGTAACAGTTTTCTAAGTCTGATTACCATGGTAACCTGTGTAGCATAATATGCAGCTCTGGATCCATTTGTATCAAGTGTCTTTTAGTAGGAGTGCTGTGTGTGTGTGTGTGTGTGGTGTGGTGGGGTGGGGGTGTTCAGAGCTGTATCTTATTTAATTAACTCCTATTATCCATTAAATAATTGTATAATGTAGAATAATGTTTCAACAATACTATGTGTATTCAATAGATCAATCAATTCAATCCATTATCTGCTCAACAACGGCTAATTATCACATTAATTCTGTTTTTTAAATCTATAATAATATCTATTTTTTATAAGGAGCATAGGCCTCTTGTATAATTAGTTTGGTCCTAAAAGATGTTCACATATTTATTGTAAATCCCTTCACCAGGTTTTAGTGTAGGTGATGGACATACGAAAGTAGGAAGCCAATAGCCTATTAGAGTGGTCAAATTAGGTTGTTGCATTTATTTTAACGTATTTTAATAGGGATATCTTTACACATTCATTATTTTATGTTAAGTGTGCTCCAAAAAGATGTTCACACATTTTTATTGTGAAGCGAATTATGTGTTGGTTGTTTGGAAGAGGCATCATGGGGGCAGGAAGCCAGCTCTGCCCATCAGTACTTATAGGTCATGTCAACCACAGACCTCACACTCTTCTGTTTTCTCACGGCCAGTAAGGTCTCCTACCAAACTTCTCTCTCTTCACTTTGGAAATACACTTGATAATGTCTTATACCTTACCATTCTACTTTTTTATTGGTGATTTGGTACGACGAATGCATGCTTGCATGTAAATGTCATTGTAAAACATACATCTGGAATGTTGTTTCATGTTTTCTTGTTTTGTTTTACATTGCTGATTGCATATTCATTTTTAAATATATGTCATTTTTAAGTGTTTAGTTGTATTATGTAGAAGAGACCAGGATATGTTGTTGCCCTGTGTCTCAACACTCAATGTTATAGTCATGGTCCTGAGAATAAAACAGGTTTAAAACAATCAACAGAGAAACACATTACTTACAGTGCTACACATCTGTTATAATAAGTGCTGTTTCCTGCTTAATTGAAGTATCAGGTGTAGTTTTTCACCAGTTATAAAGTTTGTTGTCTATCTTTATGTTTCTAAGGCTGAAGGGAGGGAGATGCAACAATAGCCTTGAGAACATCTGGACTAATATAGAACTCTGTTCCAAGTTGCTGTCAGGTAAAAGTAGAAGATAGCAGACAAAAGGATTCTTAGTGAAAGGGTGTTGTTGAACGTTTTGTTGACTTTACTCAACTTTTATAGATCAGGTCAAATCTTATCCAGGAACTTTCTGAAATAGGATTAGCCTACACGAGATGTGAGATGTTATGTTGTCATAATGTAATTGAGTTTTTGATATTTAAATAGATGTTTGATTGCTCTGGTCTAGGGGTGCATCAGTTGCACCTTGAGACTGGGAATTCTCTCCCCGGCAACCCCCTAATCCTTATCTGAATGCTGTGAAAACAAAGTAAACGTACTGTAGCCTACACATTTTCTTGTCTTTGTAAGAAACGCTGAAGAAACAATAGCTTCCATGATGGATCCGGTAAATCTGGTTTCCTTTTAACAGTATACAGTGAGGGAAAAAAGTATTTGATCCCCTGCTGATTTTGTACGTTTGCCCACTGACAAAGAAATGATCAGTCTATAATTGTAATGGTATGTTTATTTGAACAGTGAGAGACAGAATAACAACAAAAAAATCCAGAAAAACCATTTCAAAAATGTTATAAATTGATTTGCATTTTAACGTTAGTTAAACCTGTAGTCAGCACACAGACATTGTCAATGTTACAATCAACTAACGTTAGTTAAACCTGTAGTCAGCACACAGACAGTGTCAATGTTACGATTAACCAACGTTCGTTGGCTAGCAATCAAGGGCTGACTGTTCTCAAATATTTGTGTATTGTAAAAATTAAATGTTGGTAATTGGTGTAGTCTGACTACTGCAGTAGGCTACTGCTTGTCCATGTGGTAGCTAGCAGCAAGAAACCCAGATGAGAGAAAGGCGAAAGCATCCAGGCAGCAGAGATGAGCTTGTCATTAGCTAGCTAACGTTAGCTATATTGGAGCTATAAAGCTTTATGTTTACTGTTATTTTGAAATAACATCTATATTTTATTGTATACAAGTTATATACATAGACAGAAGGGGGTTAGTTATAAATACAGTATATTTGGCTGTAGTTTAGTTTAGAAGAAAGACTTACGCAGTGTTGTAAAGTACTTAAATAAAAATACTTTAAAGTACGATTTAAGTAGTTTTTTTTGTGTATCTGTTCTTTACTTAACTATTTATATATATTTGACAACTTTTACTTTTACTTCACTACATTCCTAAATAAAATGATGTACTTTTGTGGTCCTCTGTAGCTCAGCTGGTAGAGCACGGCGCTTGTAATGCCAAGGTAATGGGTTCGATTCCCGGGACCACCCATACACAAAAAATGTATGCACGCATGACTGTAAGTCGCTTTGGATAAAAGCGTCTGCTAAATGGCATATTATTATTATTATTATTACTTTTTACTCCATACATTTTCCCTGACACCCAAAAGTACTCGTTACATTTTGAATGCTTAGCAGGATAGAAAATGTTTCAATTCACACACTTATCAAGAGAATATCCCTAGTCATCCCTACTGCCTCTAATCTGGCGGACTCACTAAACACAAATGTTTTGTTTGTGCATGCTGTCTTAGTGTTGGAGTGTGCCCCTGCCTATCCGTAAATTTGTTTAGTATAAAGACATTTTAATTATTCATACATTTACTTTTAATAATTAAGTATATTTGAGCAATTACATTTACTTTTGATACTTAAGTATATTTAAAACCAAATACTTTTAGACTTTTACCCAAGTAACATTTTACTGGGTGGCTTTCACTTTTACTTGCGTCATTTTCTATTATGGTATTGTCGTATCTGATGAATGGTGGCCATTATTGCTGTCAACAAAGAGTCCGTTATGCTGCATCGTGTTAGAGGCTTTTATTCAGAGTTCACGTACAGAGCGGTGTCGCTCTTGCCATGGCGTTCTGCCTTCTCATCTTTACCCCTATTTATAAACCATGCAAAAAGATGGTGGCTCCCTCTCGGCCAATCACCAGTCTCCCCTGGGGTACCCTCCAAACGCTACATTTGAACTAAGATCATAAAACAGCATTCTTTGTTCCTCCAAAACATTTAACAAAGACATAATCTTCAGATACGATATTATCTTTACTTATACTCAAGTATGACAATTGGGTACTTTGTCCACCACTGGATGTACGTTTATTTTTTGACCGGAGAATTACTTCTGCAACCATTGCAAAGACTTGCATAAATAGCTCTTTGTCCTATCCGCGCTGGTAGTCTACAACAGCTGCCATAATAGCAGCAGCGAAAGACCGGAACCAGTAATTCCCAAAGAGATAAGGCTGTTGAGATTCTAAATGTTTTGCGCATGTGTTCCAAGTGGCTGTCAGGTTAAAGTAGACGATAGCAGACAACAGGATTCTTAGTGAAATGGGGTGTTGTTGAACGTTTTCTTGACATTACTCGACTTTTACAGATTAAAAAATGTTATCCAGGAACTTTCTGAAGTAATATTAGGCTATATGAGACGTTTATTTGTCCTAACTTAATTATGTTTTGATATTTAAATAGATGTTTGATTGCTCTGGTCTGAGGGCGCATCAGTTGGAGCCTTGATCGATTTTTCTCTCGGCAACTCCCTGGTAATTATCTGAACACGACAACAATGTAGTCTAACTGTATTGTAGCCTACAACATTTCATGTCATACAAAGAAACAATGGCTTCCACAATGGATCGGGTAAGTCTGTTTTTAACAGTATAGGCCTGCTGTGTTGTATAAAATGTCTAGGCCTAGTTTTCATCATCTTTGAACCTCCACATTCCTGTGTTCGGTTTAAACGGCTGGACAAAAGAAAAATTGACTGTAAAACTTGTTGGGATTTTTTTTTTCTTCAGCAAAGTAGCCTACTACTATATAATGTTTAGGAATCTGTGCCTATGACCTAATTATCTATTCTTTCTCCCAAAGTGTTCACATTCCTTAACTGATTTCGAGCATATGATACATTATTTGTAGTCCTCTGTAGCTCAGCTGGTAGAGCACGGCGCTTGTAACGCCAAGGTAGTGGGTTCGATCTCCGGGACCACCCATACACAAAAAAATCAGGAAGAGGCAAGATCAGGTGGGACCATTATAGCCAATGAGAGGGCAGATATGCGTGTTTCAACTAGTTACCACAGCCACGAAGTCAAACGTCTATATCGTATTTTTATTTATTTAGGGTTAGGCATAAAGTTAGAAGTGTGGTTAGGGTTAAAATCTAATTTTAATAAGACTAATGGTAGAAATGGGCGTGGTTTATGACTTCGTTTGCGGTAACTTGTGACGTCCAGGCACTACTCCCATATAGTGTTTTTTTTTGCTTCCAAAGTTGCCGGGATGTCACGTGTTCTACTTTTACAAATACACTCCAATCAAGCTAATCGTTATAAAATGTGTATTCTGAAAATAAGCCAGAAGCCTGATTTTGGGCCCAGTTAACCCTCTTGCTTCGCCTCTTCTTCGCTGTTTGAAAGGAAATGACTGGTATAAGAAATATGGTGGAATCTAGCCCATGCCTCCACCAATCCAATGCTCTTAGATTTGTGGTAAGTAATGAAACGATTGAACATTTGAGGAAAAATGAGATATTCTAGGGATGCACCCAAATCATTCAGGGGTGTATGTTGAGGTGGGTGGGGGTGTTCAGAGCTGTATCACACCAGATACTATCTTTTTTTTAAAGGTATCTGTGACCAACAGATGCATATCTGTATTCCCAATCATGTGAAATCCATAGATTAGGGCCTAATTCATTTATTTCAATTGACTGATTTTTTTACATGAACTGTAACTCAGTAAAATCGTAGAAATTGATGTATGTTGCGTTTATTTTTGTTGAGTGCAATAATAATTGAAGAACCTAATTGAATAAAGTAATGCGCTTACTACTGTTTTAGGTGTTCTGTGTCAGAACTGTTTCAACGTGACTTACGCCCATCAGAGTTTCTGTGCTATGAAAAGCTCAACAGTGGAACTGCCCTGCACATATCAACATCCAAGTAATCATGTAGTCTCAGAATCAAACTGGTAAATCTAAAAGAAATGTAATGAGGCGCCTAAAATCCTGGGCTCAGTGCCAGAGTATGCAGGTCGTGCTGAGTACCCTGGGACTAAAGAGAAAGACTGCACCCTGAGAATCACAGACCTGAGAGAGAGCGATTCAGCTGACTACAAGTTCAGATTTAAAACACAGTATTCAGAATGGTGTTACAGCTTCATGGAACAACTCTGACTGTCACAGGTAATATATAATATCTAATTGTAATAATTCATTAGAATCATTCAGACCTGCAGGTGAAGGTGTCTTCCTCCACAGAGGAAATGTAGAGAACACTGACCTGTAGCACCACCTGTCTTCTGACCGACAACCCCAACCCCACCTACATCTGGTACAAGAACGGACAACATCTCCATGACCGTACTTCCCAACAATACTCCTGTAATACTCTAGTGGTCTGGCGTTACTCTGCAGACAGTTTCTCCTGTACTGTAAAAGACCATGAGGATTTTCTCGCTCCTACAGTGTAGTCTGGACTCACCTATAATAATCATCTTAAGTATCAACCATTAAGGCCTGTGGACCAATAGTAGAACGTGGGGAAAAACAGACAAATCTGTGAACTCTTGGATAGTAACACTAGTAGAAATTATACGGTATAATATAAAAGGTAGAAAATGGCTGATGGTATGTTATTTTGTTATACCGTTTATGATTATATCTTTTTTTATCCATTTTAGAATGAGGCTGTAACAAAATGTGGAAAAAGTCAAAGGGTCTGAATACTTTCCGAATGCATTGTATGTGTCTATATTCTTTATTCATTTTAAATGAACCAGTCCAATACGTCTAAAACACTTGAAAATAGTCTCATTATCGTTTCAGGAATTGATCAGATAGATACGTTTTTTTTTTTCAGGTGTTCATGATCAGAGCTGTTTGAATGTGACTTACACCCATCAGAGTATCTGTTCCTTGAAGGGGTCAACAGTGGACGTTACTTGCACTTATAGACATCCCAGCTGGCATAACGTCACAGAAGTATCCTGGTTCAACAAATGGGATTCTGGAGTTACTGCTGATCTAAGCCAGGACCCAGAGTATGCAGGTCGTGTGAAGTACCTTCCAACTACAGACAAACACTCCACCCTGAGAATCACAGACCTGAGAGAGAGTGACTCTGCTGAATACAAGTTTAGATTTACAACAACTGAGGTAAAATGGGGATACAGCTTCCCTGGAATAACTCTGAATGTCACAGGTAATTCTGCCATTACAGTATTATATAATCTAGTCTAAATCATTATATTATTGGTGGAAATGATGATTGTGCTCTTTTGTCTTCATTTAGCCCTTTTCAGACTTGCAGGTGAAGGAGACTCCTGCCACAGAGGAAGGGAAGGTGACACTGACCTGTAGCACCACCTGTACGCTAACTGACAACTCCAACCCCTCCTACATCTGGTACAAGAACAGACAACGTCTCACCAACCCAAACACCCAAGATAACTACCTCTCCCTAGACCAAATCAGCAGTGAGGATGCAGGCAGCTACTCGTGTGCTGTAAAAGGCTACGAGAATCTCCGTTCTCCTGTTACATTTGTTGGGGAACCAAAGTCTTTGAAGAATCCAATTGTAGGAATCATAGTTGTTGTTCTAATTCTCATAATCTGTCTCCTTGGGTTCATGTGGTTAAGGTGAGTGAGAAGAATTTACCCTTTTTCACATACTGTTTTATAATCAATGAAAATATTTATATTGATTGTTGATTGATTTATTAATTTATTAATTTATTAATTCATTCACAAAACACGAAGAAGGCCTCCATTATCCACGTCTGACACACAAGACAGGAGAGACACAGTAGAGAATGGACAGGTGAGTCTGTTGGAATCAGCTGACTGAGAACTACAGTGATCTGTGTATAGATGGACTCAATGACTGTGGTAATATTTAAGTTTTCACCCCTCATGTTGTCTGTCCTTTCTCCCCATCAGAGAGACTCTAATCCAGTGTATGACAACGTCTCAGGCATGCCCATGGCCCCTACTGCAGCACAGAGACCAATCACAGACGAGCAGGATGACGTTACCTACGCAAGCATCCAACACAGAAACCAGGAAGTGCCTCTGTACTCCACCGTCCCACCCCCAGAAACAGGACCAGGATTTCCAATATGCTACTGTGAAATTCAACAGCCCCAGTGCTGCTCAATAGACATTGGGTTGGATTCAATCAAATCATGGGTAATAGGCATTGCAGCTTTTAATGTAATATAAAACAAATTTTAAATATGCTTTTTGAAAATACTATAATTACTCAATTAGAATTACTTAGATTTGTCTTGAACTATCCCTTTAAATAAAAGTATATGCAAAACTGTGCAGTCCATATTCTACTGTTTTATTATGGTGCAGTGATGTCATTTTTTACAGTGACTTTTTTGTTGTTTTAATATCCCAAAATAAAGAAACCAACCAGCGTCGGAGAGGGGGAGCGGGAGTAGACTTGACAGTATCCCCCCCTCTCCAGCCACAGGACAACGCCGGCCAGAAGGATGGCCCCGAGGGTGAGGAGCGGGCCGGTCCGGAACTGGGATGATGTTGTGATCTTTAATGTCGTCTACCGGAACCCAAACCGCTCCTCCGGACCGTACCCCTCACAGTCCACTAGGTACTGGAGCCAACCCCCATGACGTCGGGAGTCCAGGAGGTAACTGACTGCTTAGGCGGGGCTTCCCTCGATGTCCAGGGGAGGCAGAGGGGGACGGCATCAGCCAGGGGACCAGGAACCACCGGCCTGAGGAGGGAAATGTGAAAAGAGGTTGAGATACAGCAGTTAGTGGGGAGCTGTATCGGTAAGTAGCCTCATTGATCCCCTTAGGACTTTGAATGGCCCCACAAACAGGGGCTCAGCTTCCGGCAGGGCAGGCGGAGCGGGAGGTTACCGGGCCGCCCCTCTGCTCTAGTGGACCCTGGGTTAGGGCGCACCGGACAACTCTGAAGCTGGTGCCCCTCCTGGCCGCAATAGGAACAGAGCCCCAGCTGTCTCCGGCGACGCGGAGAGGTGTGTGGCCCCTACCTCCATTGGTTCAAGCTCTGCCTCAGGACAGCCAAAGGAGGGAGGCGAGTGGCGATAACCTTCTAACCTCCCAGAGAAGGTTATCCAGACAGATGGCCATCGAGATGAGAGCATCCAAGGATATGTTGTCATCCCGACATGCCAACTCCGTCTGGACCTTCTTGCGCAGACCACTACGGAATAGAGTGCAGAGAGCCGGCTCATTCCATCCGCTGGAGGCCGCCACAGTGTGGTGAGGACGTACTCCGCAGCGGTCTGGGCACCCTGCCGGAGCTGGAAAAGTCACTCACCTCCCTCTCTGCCCTCTGGAGGATGGTCGAAGACCGCCCTGAACAGATACATTAACCTCTAATACGAACCCGGCTCCTCTTCTATCCCAGACGGCAGTAGCCCACTCCAACGCCCCTCCGGTCAGCAGGGAAATGACTGTGGCAACCTTGGACCCCTCGGTGGTGTGGACTCCCATCTGATAGACGAAATAGAGGGAGCACTGGAGGAGGACGCCACAGCATTTCGATGGAGTAGTGGCATATTTCTCCGGAAGGGACAGTCGGGCATCGCTGACCTGGGTGGACGGCTGGATAGTCTGGGGGGCTGGCTCACTGTGACAACCTGTGGTTGGAGGACCTCTGATAGGGGTATGGAGAACCTCGGCGGTGGAGAACGCAGAGGACCTCCTCCATGGCCGTACCCAGTCTTGCCAGCTGGTCGTGGTGTTGATGGAGTAGATGACCTTGTTCGTTAACTGTCTGGAAGAGGGTTGAATCTTCTGCTGCTTCCATATTGGGAGGTGTTATTCTGTAACGTATACACCGGAGTCAGAAATCAGGTGCAGAAAGTGAGTTTTAATACTGAACAGATACAAAAGTACAAACATGGAATGTGTACTGAACGTGAGAGGAAAACCAATAACACCTAAGGACTGATGACAACAGGGGCTAAATAAAGAGGGAGTAATCAGGGAAGTGATGAAGTCCAGGTGTGCCTAATGATGAGGCGCAGGTGTACGTAATGAAGGTTGCCAGGTGTGCATAATGATGGGTTGCCAGGACCGGTGGTTAGTAGACCGTCGACCGTCGGAGAGGGGGTGCGGGAGTAGACGTGGCAATTGTCAGATTGGGTAACTGGGGGGCCATGCCTTGATGGGTAACTGATTAATACAAAATAAACAAACAGAAAAATAAATAAATGTGACTGGTCAATTTTATGAGTCAGGGGCTCATAAAATTGACCAGTCACATTTTTTATCCAACCACAGGAGCTCACGCTCAATGTTCAAAATACACCAGAGAGCTTAATTTAGCCACAGAGGATCAATAGTTTCAAAAAAATTAATGTGGATTAAGTTTAAGTTTAATCACAAGAACATACAGGTAAATGCCGAGCCCTTTCCCAACAATGCAGAGTTCAAAAGTAAGAAAAAATGTGCAAAGGAAAATAGTAACACAATACAATATCAATAACGAGGCTATTTACCGAGTCAATGTGCAGGGGTACAAGGTAGGTAATTTTGGTAATATGTACATGTAGGTAGGGGTAAAAGTGACTAGACAATCAGCACGTGTGTAATGATGAGATGGAATTGCCAATCAGTAAAGCAGAAGCCAAGGGATTAATAAGAACAGTGGTTAAAAACAAATGGTAAGAGAGAGAAAGGGAAGACTCCTTTATAAGATCCAGGAAAAGGTGGGGGCAGGGAGGTCCTCAGGCCGAGAGAGAAGGGAGGAAAGTGTAGTCACAAGGTTGAGACTGGGACACACAAGGCTCAATAGTACATTGAAATTGGTGGGGAAACATCAGACTGGGAGATGTGATCATTGTCAGGAGGAGCTGGAGACAGTAGAACAGTGCCAGAAATATGTGAGGGAAAGGGAGCGATTGTTATTCATTTTAAGGAGTAATGGGGTTGAAGAGCAAGAATTAAGTGAACTGCTGGGGAAATCTTCAGGGGATGTAGTATTTAATGATGTATTTCGTTTCCTTAGGGAGACAAGAACATTGGGCAGGATTTAGACCTTCACTATCGCTGGTCCACACTCCAGTCCAGTTGGTGGCGGTATTGCACCTTAAAGTTGGTTGCCAACAACTAAATAAAATGCACAGAAGATAAAACCCATATTTATGTTTATTTATTTTCTGTTTTGTACTTACAACTATTTGCACATAATATCACATTTGAAATGTCTTTATTCTTTTGGAACTTTTCTCATTTTAATATTTACTGTTCATTTTCTTAATGTTTAATTCACTTTTGTTCATTATCTATTTCACTTGCTTTGGCAATGTAAACACATGTTTCCAATGCCAATAAAGCCCTTGAATTGAAATTTAATTGAGAGGAAGAGATAGAGCGATCTTCTGCACAGATTGTGCCAGACCTGGGCCCTGACAGTTAATCTCAGTAAGACCAAATGATGGTGTTCCAAAAAAGGTCCAGTCTCCAGGACCACAAATACAAATTCCACCTAGACACCGTTGCCCTAGAGCACAAAAAAAACGATACATACCTTGGCCTAAACATCAGTGCCACAGGTAACTTCCACAAAGCTGTGAACGTTCTGAGAGACAAGGCAAGAAGGGTCTTCTATGTGTAGTAGTGTGATGTTGTTCCCCTAGATTATGCACCAAGTTGCACACAAGGACCAGTTCAAGTAGGCCAGATCAAGAGGGGATGTTAATAATTTTGTAATAATAATAATTCAATGTGTTTTCTTTATTTAATTACAGCTGCATAGCTAATGTTATTTTTCGGTGTACAATATTTATTTTGATATCTATATTGTAAATACACCTAATTGTAAAAGTTTGGTATATTTTGGTTTGGTCCATCGTGGGTTATCTGTACTTACATACCCTCTTATTATTCTCTTTTGCCTGACCTTCAACTAGCAAGGTATGCTGTCCTTGGCTCCGTAATTGGTCAATATAAAACTGTGGTAAAGTTACACAAAGTGCTGTTACGCAACTATAGGTTTTGTTACTATGTGGTCAATATAAACGATTTATGTTAACAACTTTCACCGAGCTTGCTAATTAGGGTACCTATTGTAAATCGTGAGTATTTGGGACAGTGTTTGAGTGAGTTTCTATGTGCTCACGCAGGTGCCTGAGAGCTGTGACTGCACCAAGGGCTAACATATTGTGTGTTGTCTCTTCATGTGCAGGTCGAATAAAAATGATCCAACCATCAGAAGTAAAAGTACACAACGCAGAACGAACCATGCTACAAATGCCATCAAAAGGAACATCAAATTCGACATACCAATTAGGATCTGGCAAAAAATACTTGAATCAGTTATAGAACCCATTGCCCTTTATGGTTGAGAGGTCTGGGGTCCGCTCACCAACCAATAATTCACAATATGGGACAAACACCAAATTGAGATGCTGCATGCAGAATTCTGCAAAAATATCCTCAGTTTACAATGTAAAACACCAAATAATGCATGCAGAGCAGAATTAGGCCATTACCCGCTAATTATCAAAATCCAGAAAAGAGCTGTTAAATTCTACAACCACCTAAAAGGAAGCGATTCCCAAACCTTCCATAACAAACCCATCACCTACAGAAAGATGAACCTGGAGAAAAGTCCCCTAAGCAAGCTGGTCCTGGGGCACTGTTCACAAACACAAACAGACCCCACAGAGCCCCAGGACAGCAACACAATTAGATACAACCAAATCATGAAAAAACAAAAAGATAATTACTTGACATATTGGAAAGAATTAACAAAAACACAGGGCAAACTAGAATGCTATTTGGCCCTAAACAGAGAATACACAGTGGCAGAATACCTGACCACTGTGACGACCTAAACTTAAGGAAAGCTTTGACTATGTACATACAGACTCAGTGAGCATAGCCTTGCTATTGAGAAAGGCCGCCGTAGGCAGACCTGGCTCTCAAGAGAAGACAGGCTATGTGCACACTGCCCACAAAATGAGGTGGAAACTGAGCTGCACTTCCTAACCTCCTGTCAAATGTATGACCATATTAGAGGCACATATTTCCCTCAGATTACACAGATCCACAAAGAATTTGAAAACAAACCCAAATTTGATTAACTCCCATTTCTACTGGGTGAAATACCAGTGTGCCATCACAGCAGCAATATTTACAAATTGCATGACCCTCCCCTGGAATATTTAAAAAAATAATCTCCCCCTGACTGAAATTGAAAAAGCATGACCCTCTCCCGGGAAATACAGTAATTGCATACATTTCTGCTTGTCCCTAAAGTATAATGGATTTATACTATAGTCCAGTTGGAGGCGGTAATGCAAGATATTGGATGCCAACCACCATTAAAGTCCACTGAAGAAGGAGGGAAGAAGAAGAAGAAGATCTGGATGTTTTGTTTTGTCGTTGTGGCCCAAATGGGAGAGCCTCATAAATGGCGTTCCTTGAGAAAGCAAGAAACGGATGTATGTCAGGAGAAGTGCAGTATTATCATAAGGAGACGTATACTTGGAGGGAAAAAGAGAGGCAGAGGAGGTCTAAGAGAGAGAGGGAGGAAGATTGTAAGGTTGAGTCGGTTAAAAATGGCGGAAAAAAGGGAGAAGGTTTGTTAAAGAAGAATGGTAGAAAATGTAAGCAGAGTGAGCTGAAGACAGGAGGAGAAATGGAAGTGAATGAGGGTGAAGTATCGGAGGTAGTTGGTGTGGTGAAGTACTCGGAGGCCGAGGCTTGCACAGAGGGTCAGGATAAAGATGACAGTAGGAGTGAAGTTTTGGAAAAAGTGGACCCTTGCCTTTTGGCTGATCCATTTGTGGTTTCAAGATGGGTGAAAAAAAGCTTTGTGTATAGTGGAATCGGTGAGGGTAACCAGAAGTGGTCTAGTGATAATTGTTTGTGTTTCGTTGGTCAGAGGGAGAAGGCGCTCAGATTTACACAAATGGGGGAAACAATAAGAAAAGGGCACCATTGAAAGGAGTGATTACTGGGGTAGCAGTAAATGTAAAAGTGAACCAACTGAAGGGGAAGATTCCCGGTGTTTGTGATGCTCGTCGTTTGGTGCGACGCAAACAGGGTGGTGAGAGTGGGGAAACAGAAGAGTCATTGTCTGTTCTTTTCAGTTTTGAAGTTGAGTCTTTGCCTGACAAAGTGAAGTTAGGATATATCAGTTATCCTGTACGAGCTTATGTGCCAAATACATTACAATGTTACAGGTGTCAAACTTATGGGCATGTGGCAGCAGTATGCAGGAGGGAGGTTCCAAGGTGTGAGTATTGTGCAGAAGGGCATGAGACAAAGGAATATGGAGCATTGGGGAAAGTAGTGGTATGTGCCAAATGTAGGGGTGCCCATGGGGTTGGGGTTCAGAAATGTCCCGTGCGAGAGAGGCAGGTTGAGGTTTCCAGGGTAAGAGTAGTGAAAAAGTTGTCGTATGCTGAGGCAGTGAAGAAAGTAGAGGAAGATGGGTCAAGGAGGAGGAGTGGTGAGCAGTAGATATGGTCCTCTGTAGCTCAGCTGGTAGAGCACGGTGCTTTAGAGCACGGCGCTTGTAACGCCAAGGTAGTGTGTTCGATCCCTGGGACCACCCATACACAAAAATGTATGCATGCCTGACTGTAAGTCGCTTCTGCTAAATGGCATATTATTATTATTATATGTACCAATACAGAGGGATAGTCCAACAAGTGATTATATGTTTCAGTAAGATTAGATTTTTAGCATTTATAACAATGATTATTAATTGTACTGCAGGGATGGAACGTAAATTGAAGAAAATTGAGGTTGTGGTGGCAGCTGCAGAGAGGTATTTGGGAGTGCGAGACATCAGAAGAGTTACAGGGAGTGTTAAGTGGTGATGTCCCATCATTTCAGGTTGAGGGCATGAGGTAGGAATTAATATATTTACATAGTGGAGTAGGGTGGTGATAATTATTAATAATATTTTTGAATTTGTAATTATAGTGTTAGACGGTAGGGTATTTCTTTACTTCATTTCATTTTTCAAACAGAATATAAGGGAGTTGTACTCCAGTCTAGTAGGTAGCGGTAATGCAACAAATTGGATGCCAACCGCCGTTAAACCTCATCGAAGAAGAAGGAGACGAATTTCGTCATTGCAAATATTTTCCTATACGTGAGATAATTTACTTGTTCTCTATAATATCGTATAGCGTTGGAATGCAGGGATGGAACGTAAGTCACAGAAAATTGAGATGTGGTGGCAGCTGCAGAGAGGGATTTGGGTGTGTGAGACTTGACATCAGAAGAGTTAACATGGAGTGTTAAGTGGTGATGTCCTATCATTTCAGGTTGAGGGCATGAGGTAGGAATGAATATATGTAACTAGTGGAGTAGGGTGGTGTTAATTATTAATAATATTTTTGAATTTGTGAGTATAGTGTTAGATGGTAGGGTATTTCTTTACTTTATTTTAATTTTCAAACAAAATATAAGGGAGCTGTACTCCAGTCTACTAGGTGGCAGTAATGCAACAAATTGGATGCCAACCGCCGTTAAACCTCATCGAAGAAGGAGACGAATTTCTTCATTGCAAATCATTTTCTATTTGTGGGATAATTTACTTGTTCTCTGTAATATCGTATAGCTTTGGAATCGTGACATGACCTACTGTGGAGGAAAATATGCAGGTTTCTGGACTCATACCCAGACTCTGAGAAGGGATTGCGTTACGATTAGTTTAGGAACCGCGTGACCTAACATGACAACGTAAACGCGAATGTCCGACAGTCTGCTGGGGGAGGCGTTATACGTTCCTCCATTCATTGCGGAATGAGATTCCTAGATCCTCCTTTCTCTAATATCTCTGCAACGAGCTCTTAAATCGAGATAGCGGTGTATTTTGCTATTGCATGACCAGTGTGAGCCAGAATGTCTGATGAAGAAACAATAGCTTTCCCAATGGATCCGGTAGGTCGGGTTTCCTTTTAACAGTATAGGCCTGCTGTATAAAATGTACAGGCCTAGTTTTTATCATATTTGTCCCCTGTAGCTCAGTTGGTAGAGCATGGCACTTGCAACGCCAGGGCTGTGGGTTCGTTTCCCACGGGGGGGCCAGTATGAAAATGTATGCACTCACTAACTGTAAGTCGCTCTGGATAAGAGCGTCTGCTAAATGACTAAAATGTAAATGTGATCCTCCACATTCATCTGTTTCGAGTTAATGGCTGGACAAAAAAAAGACTGTAAAACTTGTTGGGATTTTTTTTGCCTTCAGCAAGGTAACCTACTACTATATCATGGGTAGGAATCTGTGTCTAGTACTTAATGATCTCTCCCTCCTCCCAAAGTGTGCACTTGTTCACCTCTACCGATTTGAAAATCAGATTATCCATTATATGACCAGATACTCGGAAGTGGCCACTCGCAATGAAAATACACCATCTTCTGTGGGGTGTATCGGCGGTTGTCATCGAAAGTTATGGTGCATTACGCCACCTACTGTAATGGAGTGTGGGCCAGAGACAAGGATCGAGGAACTAAATCCTATATGACAGCCTTGTTTCTCTTAAAAAATATAAATATTTGAGACTGTATCTAACGATGTTCTACACAGTATGCTTATCAATCTCAATTCCTGTACCCCATTGTCCCTCATACAGTTTCAGTCTCTCTCTTTCCCTATCATACTGCCCACACTGTATCAGTACATGCTTCACTGTCTCTGTTTCCTGGCAGTAATCACACCTTCCTGTTGGATGCTTTCCTATCATCACTAATGACTTATTCAGCTGGCTGTGTCCCACCCTTAGCCTTGTGAGATGCCTCCTCTCTTCTGTCCATTCCTACCATCCTCCCCTACTTTACTCTGTACCTGGAATAGGGGCGGCAGGAAGCCTAGTGGTTTAGAGCGTTGGGCCAGTAACCCGAGCCGACTAGGTGAAAAATCTGTCAACGTGCCTTTGAGCAACTTAACCCCAATTGCTGGAAAAATGGAAGGCAGTAGTTACCACAGCCACAAAGTCAAAAATATAGATCATATAAATTAATGTAACAGAAATGTGCTTTTTTTTTAAGGTTAGGGTCAGGTATAAGGTTAGCAGTGTGGTTAAGGTTAGGTTTAATATTACATTTTAAGAAAGTAAATTGTTGAAATAGGTGTGGTTTAGGAATTTGTGGCTGTGGCCTAACTTAGTGTCGACCTGGCACTAGTGTTTTTCTCAAAGTTTCTGTCATATCATATGTCCTACTTTTATCAGTACACTCGTAACAACCTAATCATTACGAAATGTATTTTCGATCAAATAAGCCACAAGTCGCCTCTTCCTCTCTGTTTTGAAAGGAAATGACTGGTATAAGAAATATGGTGGAAACTCTGACTAGCCCATGTCTCCACCAACCCAATGCTATTAGATTTGTGGAAGTAGTGAATGATTGAACATTTCAGGAAAAATGAGATATTCTAGGGATAGACCAAAATCAATCAGAGGTGTAGACTAAATTAATCAAATATTTGGTTTAATGATTAACTGTTTAATATTTATTGTGGCCAACAGGACAAAGCTAGCCCGTTCCCCTCCACCCTCCCAGAGTCCCCAGGTCAAACGCCTCCCGGTACCGCTTTACTGCTGGGTCTGGTCGACTACAGGAAAACACCGGGGCAGAGTGGAACTGAGAGAGGAGGAGGAGAAGAGAAGGAAGATGGAGATTTGATTTCATTAAGTAAGAACCATGGTGTGTAGATTACACTACAGTCTGCTTCTGTAACAATAGTGGAGGTGCATAAAGATGGCGGCCCGCATGTATTTACCACAAATTCTTGTTTTGCTAAGTTCACTGTATTGTACATTGCTCTCCTTTACTGTTTTTTGGTATGGTCATTAGCAAGTAAACCTGATCCCAATTTTAGCTTCAAGACACTGGAAATGTGAAAATCCAAAGAAGTAGATTGTGTTGATTTTATTGGAACATTGAACAGTGTCGCGCACCGTAGTTTCAAAACTCAGTGGAGAGTGCTAAAACAATGGCATCATATAAGAATTCTGCCATCTTTATGCAATTTAGTCATTAATTGATTAATTATATATTGATGAAAATACCTGTAAAAACGTAATTAAAAAAACATATTTTACCTTCTCAAGACATTTAATAAAAATATTACTACACTAAGTGCCTATGTGCCAAATAAAGTAACAGTGTTGACTGTAAACAACAAAACCACCAGATTACATGGGTAAAATAGTCCTTTAAATCAGCCATAAAACCCCTTGTGACAGGAGTAATGGAAGGTTGTTTTGTGAAACAGGGAGTGGCAATTGAATGCAATCTAAACAAAAAAATGTAATTGTTAAAACATTTCTAGCATGTCTATGTATGGGTAAAAGGGTTGACTTGCTCAGTTTTCCACCACAAAACAGCAGTAAATTGACAAAAAGAGTAGAACCAGCTCACCTGCTTTTACTGTATGATTTGACTATTAGATGTTCAATATTTATTTTGGAAACATGTTTTTTTAAGGAATAGTTTCAACATATTAAAACGAGAGTAACAGGGTTTAACTTAAAATGAGGGACAGACGTAAATCAATTACTAATCACATTCATAATAATCTTCAGAAATGACTTTGTCAAAGCAACAAAATAACTAGTGCTTTACAATGAGTATGTTTGCATGTGATCGTTTTTACTCTGTTTGTTCTGAACAAATAGAGTAAAAACTCACAGACAACTAGAAAAAGCTCAAACCAAGTTACTTCACCCACTGGTTAATACAGCTGCAAAGACAAAGACATGATTACACAAGCACGTATATTTATACCCTCCTACTAGGCGGAGTCAACTCCTTGCACATCTAGACAGCCAATGCATCTCTGTTGCTAGGCAGGAACTTAATTGGTTCCTCTCACTGTTGTAGTCATGCACTTGCCTGATGCTAGAACCTTTGTGGGCGTGTAAGTATATGTGTGTGAAATATGACTGTTTCTTCTCACTTCATCTGACCTGACCTCAGGATGAATTCCTCAGTCCTCCCTAACCCACGGCTGTCCTACCTTATCAGTGACTGAAACCAGACTGTTGCCCTTTGCCTCCCTCCTTAGGAGCCATGATATTTAACAATAACATGTTTCGACAGAATGTACACTTTCTGCACTCCCCCTTGTCTCACTCAGTAACTTTCCATACACTTAGTTCCTATCCACCCTCCATTGACCCCAACATATACATTCCTTATACATGGAAAGTAATCAATAAGTTCTAGTATGGTAACATGAATGGGTTTATTTCAAGCTAGAATCCAACACATTACTCATAATTTGACATTAAACTAGTTATGGCAGTAGGCCGAGTATGGCATTAGTCATGTAAACACCTCACTCTGCTTATCTTAATTGGCTTAAGGTGACAATCGAAGAAACGCTGTTAAAAACACCTGGTTTTCTGAGCAATCTTTCAAATTATTTCGGACACGTAAATATTTTGTCTGCACATGTGCTAGCACGAGCAGTGCAAGCTTCCTCCTTTTGCGCGAGTGCGGTGAGTTCGGGAAAAACTGAAAGTATGCATCTTACAAAGTTTGTATGTGAAAACTATTTCTATGTCCTAAATCGGAATCAAATATGCTTCTCAAAAATTAGATTAGATTAGATTGGCAATTTTCAGCATTTATCAAAGTCCCATCAGGTAGCCTGATTTCAGATGTCCATGCTATTCAATATCTTTGTTTCACAGGGGACAGCCCTAACCATTGCTATCTCAGTGGGAGGGGCTTATCATCTGGGGAGCCTCAACAACAACATGATGCTGACAAGAAGATTCTCCAGAAGAGTCTCTCCAGATCAGAACGTCTCAATAAACACCAGCAGAGACTTATAGGAAATAAACTTTACCACCGCTGCTTTGACTGTGGGAAGAATTTTGCTAAACAGAGAGAACTGATAATTCACCAGCGGATTCACACTGGAGAGAAGCCTTATAGCTGTGATCAGTGTATTCAAACTCAAACCCATACACACTGGAGAGAAGCCTTATAGCTGTGATCAGTGTGGGAAGGGCTTCAATCAATCAGGACACCTGACTACACACCAACGCATACACACAGGAGAGAAGCCTTATAGCTGTGATCAGTGTGGGAAGAGCTTCAATTGTTCAGGAACCCTGACTACACACCAACGCATCCACACAGGAGAGAAGCCTTATAGCTGTGATCAGTGTGGGAAGAGCTTTATTAAATCAGGAAACCTGTGTACACACCAACGCATACACACAGGAGAGAAGCCTTATAGCTGTGATCAGTGTGGGAAGAGCTTCAATCAATCAGGATCCTGATTATACACCAACGATACACACAGGAGAGAAGCCTTATAGCTGTGATGAGTGTGGGAAGAGCTTCAATCATTCAGGATCCCTGATTTCACACCAACGCATACACACAGGAGAGAAGCCTTATAGCTGTGATCAGTGTGGGAAGAGCTTCAATCATTCAGGAGACCTGACTAGACACCAGCGCATACACACAGGAGAGAAGTCTTATAGCTGTGATCAGTGTGGGAAGTGCTTTGCTCTATCCGGAAACCTGACTACACACCAGCGCATACACACAGGAGAGAAGCCGTATAGCTGTGATCAGTGTGGGAAGAGCTTCAATCATTCAGGAGACCTGACTACACACCAGCGCATACACACAGGAGAGAAACCTTATAGCTGTGATCAGTGTGGGAAGAGCTTCAGTCAATCAGGAGACCTGACTACACACCAACGCATACACACAGGAGAGAAGCCTTATAGCTGTGATCAGTGTGCGAAGAGCTTCAATCAATCAGGGCACCTGACTAGACACCAACTTATACACACAGGAGAGAAGCCTTATAGCTGTGATCAATGTGGGAAGAGCTTCAATCATTCAGGATCCCTGATTTCACACCAACGCATACACACAGGAGAGAAGCCTTATAGCTGTGATCAGTGTGGGAAGAGCTTCAATCATTCAGGATCCCTGATCACACACCAACGTATACACACAGGAGAGAAGCCTTTATGGTAGAATAATTACAAAATTGTTGTCATACTGTTTATGCATCGAATGGTTGTTTTATGCAATATAATAGGGTTCTTGGAACTCTTTCATCTGTGTGTGAACTCAGTTGAGCCTCTGAAGCTTGGGCTGGCAACTGATTAAATGATGACTAGGTGATAAAACCAACATCCACATTCCATTCTATTATTAGTGGTGTATGACAGGGAGATGTCTCCGGTCTGACTGAGCCTGCATTTCATAGACTGAATTGGTGTCTGTGTGTGTAAGGTACCAAGGATGAGATCTGTTATGAATAGCTGATAAGAAGAACCTCGTCTTGGGGGCTAAACCCTAGTTTCCATACAATGAGAACAGTCTTCACAGCAGGTACTGTCTGCTGTGAGTTATTCATTTCTTTCATACAAATCCTAACCTTTTGACCCATTCCACACATCTGTTTGTCATGTATTCAGAAGGATGTGTCTTTTCAATAAAGAGCTGTAACCCAGTTCTGCTCTTTGAGTTCTCAGAGACTACCTCCCGGGTGGTTCCTGACCAACTCTATTACTGCAGTAATTAAATAATAAAGTTTAATTGTTTTGAAGAAATCTAAAAGTCTCTCCTTGATTAGACAATCCCTTCAACCAGGTTTTAGTGTAGCTGATGGGACATACGGAAGAACAGAAGCCATAGGCCTATTAGTGTGGTCAAATTATGTTGTTGCATTTATTTTAAAGGATTTTAATTGTGATATTTTTCTATTTCCTTATTGTATATTAAGTGTTCTCCAGAAAGATGTTCACACGTTTTTATTGTGAAGCGAATGATGTGTTGGTTGTTAGGAAGAGGTGTCTTGGGGACAGGAAGCCAGCTCTGCCCATCAGTACTTATAGGTCATGTCAACCACAGACCTCACACTCTTCTGTTTTCTCACGGCCAGTAAGGTCTCCTACCAAACTTCTCTCTATTCACTCTGGAAATACACTTGATAATATCTTATACCTTACCATTCTACTTTTTTTTTGGTGATTTGTTACGCAGAATTAATGTATCCATGTGAATCTTATTGTAAAACGTTTTGTTTTGCATTGTTACTATTGTTATGAGTGGAGATCCCACCTACTGCTACTCCTACTGCTACTTTGTAGTTGATTGATGGCTTACCTGCCAATCAGAGGAGAGCAAAAACGCAACACTATTTGTTTTAGCATGTAATAAGAGCATTTAATATATATTTTTTAATGTTAATAACATGATACCGAGTTGCAGTAGTCCAGACAGGAGATGAGAAACGCCTGGGTTAGGATCTGCGCCGCTTCCTGTGTGAAGTAAGATCATACTCTACGGATGTTGTAGAGCATGAACCTGCAGGAGTGAGTCACAGCTTTGATGTTAGTAGAGAATGACAGGGTGTTGTCTAGGGTCACGCCAAGGTTCTTTGCACTCTGTGAGGGCAACACTGTGGAGTTGTCAAACGTGATGGAGATGTCTTTGAGCGGGCAGGCCTTCCCTGGGAGGAAGAGCAGCTCTTTCTTGTCCAGGTTGACCTTGAGGTGGTGGGCTGACATCCAAGCTGAGATATCTGCTAGGCACGTGATGCCACCTGGGTGTCAGAAGGTGGGGAAGGAGAAAAGTAGCTAAGTGTCATCTGCATAACAATGATAGAGACTGTGAGGAAATGACAGAGCCGAGTGACTTGGTGTAGAGAGAGAAGAGGAGAGGGCCTAGAACTATTTGCGCGTTCTAACATGCATTTGCGTATGTCCGTTAGGGAACGCCTACTGTGGGTGTGTGAAATATCTCTATTTGCCTTTGCACTCCTAAACAACGCCATTTTTTAAAACTTTGGCAAAGGGTAAAGTCTACAAAACGTAGTCCACTCTGTTCGTAACATATTCTAGTTTTAGGAACAGAAAACTGTATGTTTCATCGATGAGAAAATTAGCAGAATGTCAGCCAAAATCCATCTCGTTCCATCTTCTCGCTCTGCCTGTCACTGGGCTTCCTCTCACTACCATATCTGTCTCATTGTTCTATCTGTGATACTACCACTGATAGAACAATTAGACATTTCATCAGATGTATAAATGTCCCAAATGGTACCTTGTTCCCTCTAGTGCCCTATGTAGGGAATAGGGTGCCATATTGGATTCAATCAAAGTTGCATTATCGACAAGCATACTGCCCTTTAATTTTAAAGATAATAACACTTAAGCAAGCATCTGCAGCATTTACCTCGAATGCGATCACTGCAAACGTCAGGAAAATTGTCTGCAGCTCTATCCTGGATGGAAAGCTATCTATCCAGGAGAAGGCAAAAAGTGTTCTTTTAATGGTAGCTTTTCAAAGAGTAAAGATATACGCTGTTGTGTTCCTCAAGGAAGCTGCCTAGGCCCACTTCTCTACTCTATCTTTACTAATGAACAAAGCAAGAGTGGTAATGAATGCTGATGACTCTACAATGTATAGCGCAGCATCAGAATATAATGAGCTAACAGATGTACTCAGTAGTGAACTAAGAATTGTGTCAGAATGGGTTGATATGAACAAATTGGTGTTGAACATTTCTAAAACTAAATGTATTGTATTTGGTTCAAGATATATGCTTGTTGATGATCCCCAATTGAATTTGTCGATGAATAGAACGCATGTAGATCAATTTTAAAAAATCAAAACCACTAGGCGTCATGTTGGACACAGCTTTATCATGGTCAGAACACATAGATAATATTATTAAGATGAGTAAGGGAATTGCTGTTACAAGAGAATGTTCAGAGTATGTAACATCTAGCACTCTGAATCAGGTGATTCAATCCCTAGTCCTATCACACTTAGAGTACTGTCCAGTTATATGGTCATCTGCAGCAAAGAAAGATCTATAAAAAAAGCTCAAAATCGCTCAAAACAGAGCTGCCAGATTAGCTCTTCATTTCTCTAGGGCGGAGAGGGGCCACGGAGAATAGAGGATCATGGAAAAGAGAGTCCCTCATGACATCACAGACTGTACTGGAGCAGAGAGAGGAGACGAAGACAGACGCAGGAGGGTAGCGCGACGAATCCTAGAGGGAGAAAGAGAGCGAGAGAGAAATGGAGTGAAAGTTGAGAAAATAGTATTTTTCATTTATCATGTTCTCTCCTCTAACATGTCTGTCCAAACAACACCCTTTACATGTGACTATATTAATGATAACACAACTTATTGCGCCTTAATGCTTAATCGTGCACCCATGTTTTAGCTGCAGCACTGCTCCAGAGGTGTCAGGATAGAGGGTTCATCTTTAGAGTGGCCTCCAAACCTGTAGTCCGCACAGAGACAATGTCAATGTTACAATCAACTAACATTAGTTAGCTAGCATTCGAGGGTTGACTGTTCTCAAATATTTGTGCAGTGTAAAAAATAAAATATTGGTAATTGGTGTAATCTGACTACTGCAGTAGGCTACTGCTTGTCCATGTGCTCGCTAACAGCAAGAAACCCAGACGAGAGAAACGTGAAAGCATCCAGGCAGCAGAGATGAGCTTGTCATTAGCTAGCTAACGTTAGCTATATTGGAGCTATAAAGCATTTTATTGTAAACAAGTTGTATACGTTGACAGAAGGGGTTTAGTTATAAATACAGTATATTTGGCTCTAGCTTAGTTTAGAAGACTTACGTTTATTTTTGAACTGAGAATTCGTATTGATGCACCCGTTGTAAAGACTTGTATAAATAGCTCGTTGTCCTATCTGTTCTGGTAGTGTACAGCAGCTGCCATTATAGCAGCAGCGAATAACCGGAACCAGTAATTCCCAGACACCCCTTCAGGAGAGATAGGCCTGTTGAGATACTCCCTCTTTGCGCATGTGTTCCAAATGGCTGTCAGGTTAAATTAGACGATAGCAGACAACAGGATTCTTAGTGAAAGGGGTGTTGATGAACATTTTCTTGACTTTACTCGACTTTTATAGATCACGTAAAATGTTATCCAGGAACATTCTGAAGTAAGATTAGGCTACATGACACGGCTACATGACACATGAGATGTTTATTTGTCCTAACTTAATTCAGTTTTGATATTTAAATAGATGTTTGATTGTTCAGGTATAGTAGCTCATCAGTTGCAGCCTTGAGAATGGAATTTTCTATCAGCAACTCCCTAGTCATTATCTGAACACTACAACAAAGTAGTCTAACACCATTTACACAGATGGACAGAACATACTGGGTCAGCATTTGTAGTGCAGGAATGTGGGGTGGCAGTCAGGAAACGTATTACAGATCATCTGGCTGTATATACGGCGGAGCTGATGGCCATACTGTTGGCCTTGCAGTGGGTGGAGGATGTCAAGCCAGACAGAGTAGTTATTTCCTCTGATTCATGTGCAGTGTTAATGAGTCTGCAGTCCTTTACCTCACGTAGCAGACAAGACCTGCTTCATGAGGTGCTACAAACCCATGGGAAGATTATACAGATGGGTATAAAGATACGTTTTACTTGGGTCCCAGCCCATGTGGGGCTGGAGGGGAACGAGGCAGTTGATGTACTGGCTAAACAAGCACTTAGTAGTGGGGATGTTGATGTTGTAGTTTCAATGAGCAAAGCAGAGGCAAAAAGCCTGATATGGACAGTGATGGTGCAGAGATGGCAGGAGCAGTTGAATAGAGATACTAAGGGCAGGCATTTATTTCAAGTACAGAGGAAAGTCAGGGAGGGGAGGACGGCAGGAAGAGACAGAAGAGAGGAGGCTATTTTTACTAGATTAAGGGTGGGACACAGCCAGTTGAATAAGACTTTAAATATGATAGTAAAGCATCCAACAGGAAAGTGTGATTATTGCCTGTTATGATGTGTTTCTGGTATTGAAAAGTTCAAGATGCAATAATTTACTTAGACATTCTGTGGAGATTTTATACCAAGTATTTATTGGATCACGAGCTCGTGGGTTCATCTAACACACGGACATGGTTTTGCCCTTCGTCAGTTGAACTAACCTGAACAAAGGAAACACTCTACCTTATATACCTTCTATTCCCCTCTTCCTGGCATACATCTGGTAAGTCTCCATGGGCACTCCCTGTCTTTGATGTTCATCACTCTTTACCCCAAGTCATTATCCTGCCCATCACTCATGCTATCCTAAACATCACTAATCTACCTTGACATAAGGAATGTAGACTTCATGACCCCAAACCACTTATCTCGTAACTCTACCTCTGTCCTCACAATACTATGACATGACATCATTACAATCATTTTTTTTTTCTTTTGTGGTAAGTGACATGACTTAACCCCAACAATTCACATATAACTTTATATAAAATACAATATTCTCCAATCAGTAGTACATATATCTCTGACTAGATCCTAAACTATGCTAGATAAATGAGAATTGATCCCTTCAACCTTTCATACCTGAATCCAACTTTATTCTCCATATATTTAATCAACAAAGGTATACATTCTCAGTCATCTATCTTATGGGATATTAAACCTCTCAAACCTCTATAAACTCAGTCTGAGTAAAAGATAAACACATAATTAACTACTATATATTCATGCTAATAATCTATGTTGTCAAAACCTTATTTTTATATATATATATGAAAATATCCCACATAGACATCCCCCCTTTTAAAATGACCCCTTTTTCTGAGCCATGCAACCAATAAAACATACATATAAATAAATTGTTAACATAATGACATCAACAATACACAACAATTATACATAACCATTACTAAGTCACATGAATATTATAATCTATACACATGAATATAAAAATAACAAAAACACCCGTCTTCATAATTTCTGCACCGTCAGAGGAACCCCACATTTTTCCCTGGTCACAAGGGGTGCTATCTGATCTATCAAAATATTCATCTGTCCACATCTACGATCCTGTAAATCTTAAATTCCATGTTATACATTTTCAACTTAACATTCCTTTTCCTCAATCAACATTATTAATAGACTCTAAACAAGAATAAGACTATATAAAATAAGAATGTGTCCTCGCCCTCCTTGTATTAACATTAACTGATACATCTCTAGCTGTAATCACATGCATGTTAGTAATCGTTTGTACAGATCTTAAAATCCATCCCCTAAAAATGTGAAAACACCCCATAACTTTTGCTACAATAATTACTATGGCCACTAGAGGACCTAGAATGCTTGCCATCCATGTTCCTACGGAATTACCACTAAAAAAACTTTGAAAAGACTTCAACAGCATTTAAATGACCATATCCTCCTAATCTTAATATAATAGCATCCAATGCTATGTGATTATCAATTACACATTCTAATGATTAAAATCTCAGGCCCAATTCTTAAAAACCCATGGTTGTTAAAATATACAATGTTCAACTCCGACTTTGTTCTCCTATTATTCCTGATATGACATACACATTATAACACTCTATTATCACTCCCTGTTAAATCATCACATCCCTAAACTATTCCTGCTTTAATAATTCAACCAAATTCAGATCATATGAAAATATCATAACCCCATGATAATAACCAATTAAGTACTTGCCTATCAACATAAATATTTACCACTCTAAACATCCATTTCAATATCACCCAATACTTCAAATCTATATCATTACTAATTTGTTAATACTTTAACCCAATTATTCAACATATTCATGATTTCGTTCACAATCCTCACCTTAACTTCCATGATTCAAACAGTATGATTCAACAATGTCCACTCAACATAAATCATATAAGTGTATCCTAAGACATTACCATAATGTATCACTGTTTTAACCCATAACATCTATATAAAACAGTTCTGAATTTAACAATCACTATCCTTCATTTGGAAAATAATTATACTAATACATACTAATAATTTACTTAAATCACTAATTAATCTTATAAATTATAACCAACCAAATTTAAAATACCCATTGTTATTGCTTCACTTTATCCTTATCTATTGAAAATTAAAACCCTCAACTTAATCACCCATTACAACTTTCAGAATGTATACTTATTTACATTTACATTTTTAGTCATTTAGCAGACGCTCTTATCCAGAGCGACTTACAGGAGCAATTAGGGTTAAGTGCCTTGCTTAAGGGCACATCGACAGATTTTTCACCTAGTCGGCTCGGGGATTAGAACCAGTGACCTTCCGGTTACTGGCACAACGCTCTTACCCACTAAGCTACTTATCTTATCATACATTATAAACATCCATAATTCAATTATGACCTTCCTCATCCTGATAATAAATACAGATCATTATCTCAATGCATTCTTAATACTATTAATTTGGCAGTGTATATACCTACTACCCAAATTATCAAATTTGGACAAATCAAATGTTATTATCAACAAACAACCCCTTTATTCCTCCCGGCACTTAAATCTTCTGGCGTCTCTTCATTATGTTCTTCAGACAGCTTCATAGTTCAAAATGACTTGCCCATGACAATGTCACAACTACAATGTCTCATTCGATTCACCACCAACTCCACAACGTCAATGTCATTTCCATTTACCAACCATTATACCAACAACATGAGAAATGTTGCATTTGAACAGATCTTTCTCCATTCTCACTCAATGGTGAACTCCTTTCCCACTCCTTTGATACAGCAGTACTACACCTGCACCTGTCGACGACACAAGTGGTTCTGCTTCCACGAGCACATCCAATGCTAGCATCAGTAATTCTACATTTGCTGCTAGCACAGCTAGCATGGACACTGACAGTTGTGAATCTGATGCAGCCGAAGAGCTACTGCCCCCTTAACCGGGAAAGCACCGAACAACAGACAGGGACATTGGACCATCGAAGAGGCACAAATATGATTGATTTGGGGTTCACTTATATTGGGAGTAGTGCCTCAGCCACAGTGTGTTATATGTGCAAATGTACTATCTCACAACTCGATGAAACCTTCACTCTTTCGCATATATTTAGAAACGAAACATGCCAATTTGAAAAATAAACCACGGGAGTTTTTTGAGCGAGAATTAAGACGACTACTGAGTAGTAAGACATGTATAAATGCAACAGATACCATTAATAAGAAGGGGCTAGAAGCGTCTTATATGGCGAGCTACCGAGTGGCTAGGACAGGCAAGCCCCATAATATTGTGGAGGACTTAATTCTTCCTGCTGCCGCGGATATGGCTGGGACAATGCTGTGGGGAAAAGGCCAAAAAAACTATACAGACAATACCTTCATCAAACAACACTGTTTCACGACGCATCAGTGACATGGCAGGAGATGTTTTGAAACAATTACTGTTTCGCATACAAGCCAGTGAATTCTATGCGTTACAGCTGGATGAGTCAACAGACGTGGCGGGCCTGGCACAGCTCCTGGTAATGTCCGTTACGTTTATGGGGGATCAATTAAGGAAGACATCCTCTTCTGCAAATCACTGGAAACCAGGACAACAGGAGAGGATATTTTTTAAGTACTGGACAGCTTTGTGACATCAAATGGACTTTGGTGGTCAAGATGTGTTGGTATATGTACTGATGGCGCAATAAACTTGACAGGGAGACATAGTGGAGTGGTAACGCGCGTGCAAGTAGTTGCTCCCGACACCACTTGGGTACACTGCAGCATGCACAGAGAGGCTCTTGCTGCCAAGGGAATGCCTGACAGCTTGAAAGACGTTTTGGACACTACAGTGACATGGTTAACTTTGTTAAAGCAAGGCCCCTGAACTCTTGTGAATTTTCTGCATTATGCAATGATATGGGCAGCGACCATGTAACGCTTTTACAACATACAGAAGTGCGCTGGTGATCAAGGGGCATAGTATTGACAAAAAAAATTTAATTGAGAGAAGAGCTTAAAGTTTTCTTTACTGACCATCATTTTCACTTGTCTGACCACTTGCATGATGACGAGTTTCTCACACGACTGGCCTATCTGGGTGATGTTTTTTCTCGCCTGAATTATCTGATTCTAGGATTAAAGGGACTCTCCGCAACTATATTCAATGTGCGGGACAAAATTGAGGCTATGATTAAAAAGTTGGCGCTCTTCTCTGTCTGCATTAACAAGGACAACACACAGGTCTTTCCATCATTGTATGATTTTTTGTGTGCAAATTAACTCAAGCTTACAGACAATGTCAAATGTGATATAGCGAAGCACCTGAGTGAGCTGGGTGCGCAATTACGCAAGTACTTTCCTGAAACGGACGACACAAACAACTGGATTCGTTATCCCTTTCATGCCCTGCCTCCAGTCCACTTACCGATATCTGAACAAGAGAGCCTTATCGAAATTGCAAGAAGCGGTTCTGTGAAAATTGAATTTAATCAGAAGCCACTGCCAGATTTCTGGATAGGGCTGCCCTCAGGGTATCCTGCCTTGACTGATGCCCTTTGTAATCACGTACCTATGTGAGAGTGGATTCTCGGCCCTCACTTACATGAAAACTAAATACAGGCACAGACTGTGTGTGGGAAATGATTTAAGACTGAGACTCTCTCCAATACAACCCAACATTGCAGAGTTATGTGCATCCTTTCAAGCACACCCTTCTCATTAACCTGTGTTGAGTTATTCACAGTTATTGATGAACAAATAAGGTTTTATATGTAAGATGGCTAAATAAAGAGCAAAATTATTGATTATTATATTATTATTATTTGTGCCCTGGTCCTATAAGAGCACTTTGTCACTTCCCACGAGCCAAAACTCACAATCATTCTTATGTTTAATAAATGTATCGTATAGTGTGTGTGTGGCAGGCTTACAATTGTGGCAAAAAACTACATTTGAGAGTGTGCTGACCCTGGTGCTAGAGGGGGTACACAGCTGGAGGTTGAATGTTTGAAGGGGTACGGGACTATACACATTTTGGGAACCACTGATCTAGTCTAAGTCATTATATTATTGGTGGAAATGAAGATGATTGTGCTCTTTTGTCTTCATTTAGCCCTTTTCAGACTTGCAGGTGAAGGAGACTCCTGCCACAGAGGAAGGGAAGGTAATACTGACCTGTAGCACCACCTGTACGCTAACTGACAACTCCAACCCCACCTACATCTGGTACAAGAACAGACAACGTCTCACCAACCCAAACACCCAAGATAACTACCTCTCCCTAGACCAAATCAACAGTGAGGATGCAGGCAGCTACTCCTGTGCTGTAAAGGCTATGATAATCTCTGTTCTGCTGTTACGTTTGTTGGGGAACCAAAGTCTTTGTAGAATGCAGTTGTAGGAATCATAGTGGTTGTTCTGATTCTCATCCTCTGTCTCTCTGGGTTCATGTGGTTCAGGTGAGTGAGAAGAGGAAGTAAGGAAGGAGAGAGAGACAGAAAGAAAGAGGGAGAGAGGGTGAAAGGAGGATCATTGTTTTACCTGCAGCACTGCTCCAGAGGTGTCAGAATAGAGGGCTCTCTATAGAGTGGTGTTCAATCCTGTACTCAGCACAGACACAGTACACAAGGTTCAAGATAACAAAGAATAAGCCAACGCAATAATTCCACGCAATAATTCAAATGATCTACAGCCACGTTATTACTAGATTTCACGACCGCTGGTCACATTTTCAATGCTAATCCTGTAGAATCAGCAACGACACTGGTCCAATTAATGTTTTTATTTTCAAACACTCAGCATATAATTATTATGTTTTCTTAACCTGTATTTTTAATCCTAACTCAACCCCAGAAACAGGAAGAGGATTTTCAGTACGCTGCTGTGGAATTCAACCTCCCCTGTGCTGCTCCATAGACTGTGTTTGAGTCAAATTAATGGCTGCTGTTGTTGTTAAGATGCCTGTAGAGAGCGCTGTAGTACAGTACACTGGAAACACCAGGTTTTAGTGTAGCTGGTGGGACATACAGAACTACAGAGATACCGTAAGTCTATTAGTATGGTCACATTATGTTGTTGCATTTGTTTTAAAGGATTTTAATAGGGATATTCCAACTTTCTTTCTAGTATAATACTTGTGCTCCAAAAGTTCACACATTTATTGTGAAGCCCTTTGGTTGTTAGGAAGAGGCATCATGAGGACAGGAAGCCAGCTCTGCATTACCCTTCAGTCCCTCAGTACATCTAGTTAGTGTCAACCACAGACCTCACACTCTTCTGTTTCACACAGCCAGTAAGGTCCCCTACCAAACCTCTCTCTCTTCACCAGGTAAGTACACTTGATAAGACATTATACCTCACCATTCTAGTTTTTATTGGGAATTTCTTCTGCAGAACACATGCTTGTATGTGAATGGTATTGTAAAATGTACTGGAGTGTGGTTTCATATATTTTGTTTTGTTTAGTATTATTTTTTAAACACTTTATTTTTGTAATATTTAGTTTTATTATGTAGAAGAGACCAGGATATGTTGTTGCCCTGTGTCCCAACACTCAATGTTATAGTCATGGTCCTGAGAATAAAACAGGTTTAATACCATCAATAGAGAAACACGTGTCTTACAGTGCTAAAGGTCTGTTTTAATATGTGATTTTTCCTGCTTAATTGGAGTATAAGGTTTAGTTATTCACCAGTTATAAAGTATATTTTAGTTGTTTACCTTCATGTTTCTAAGACTGCAGGGAGGGAGATGCAACAATGGGCTTGAGAACAGCAGGAATGGATACATAGGCCTGTGGTTTACACACATCTCTCAGCAACTGTGTAACAAACTGCATGAGAGTTAGCCTAACCATTTCCGGTACGCTACCCTATAATAACCACAATATAGTTAGCCTATCCATTCCCAATACGCTAGCCTATAATAACCACGATACAGGCCCTATACACCGGTACAGGACTAATGATGATACTAGTCTATAATAACCACGATACAGGCCCTATACACCGGTACAGGACTAATGATGATACTAGCCTATAATAACCACGATACAGGCCCTATACACCGGTACAGGACTAATGATGATACTAGTCTATAATAACCACGATACAGGCCCTATACACTGGTACAGGACTAATGATGATACTAGTCTATAATATTCACAATACAGGCCCTATACACTGGTACAGGACTATTGATGATACTAGTCTATAATAACCACAATACAGGCCCTATACACCGGTACAGGACTAATGATGATACTAGTCTATAATAACCACGATACAGCCCCTATACACCAGTACAGGACTAATGATGATACTAGTCTATAATAACCACGATACAGGCCCTATACACCGGTACAGGACTAATGATAATACTAGTCTATAATAACCACGATACAGGCCCTATACACCGGTACAGGACTAATGATGATACTAGTCTATAATAACCACGATACAGACCCTATACACCGGTACAGGACTAATGATGATACTAGTCTATAATAACCACGATACAGGCCCTATACACCGGTACAGGACTAATGATGATACTAGTCTATAATAACCACGATACAGACCCTATACACCGGTACAGGACTAATGATGATACTAGTCTATAATAACCACGATACAGGCCCTATACACTGGTACAGGACTAATGATGATACTAGCCTATAATAACCACAATACAGGCCCTATACACTGGTACAGGACTAATGATGATACTAGTCTATAACAACCACGATACAGGCCCTATACACCGGTACAGGACTAATGATGATACTAATCTATTATAACCACGATACAGGCCCTATACACTGGTACAGGACTAATGATGATACTAGTCTATAATAACCACGATACAGGCCCTATACACCGGTACAGGACTAATGATGATACTAGTCTATAATAACCACGATACAGGCCCTATACACCGGTACAGGACTAATGATGATACTAGTCTATAATAACCACGATACAGGCCCTATACACCGGTACAGGACTAATGATGATACTAGTCTATAATAACCACGATACAGGCCCTATACACCGGTACAGGACTAGTGATGATACTAGTCTATTATAACCACGATACAGGCCCTATACACCGGTACAGGACTAGTGATGATACTAGTCTATAATAACCACGATACAGGCCCTATACACCGGTACAGGACTAATGATGATACTAGTCTATAGTAACCAAAATACAGGCCCTATACACTGGTACAGGACTAATGATGATACTAGTCTATAATAACCACGATACAGGCCCTATACACCGGTACAGGACTAATGATGATACTAGTCTATAATAACCACGATACAGGCCCTATACACTGGTACAGGACTAATGATGATACTAGTCTATAATAACCACGATACAGGCCCTATACACCGGTACAGGACTAATGATGATACTAGTCTATAATAACCACGATACAGGCCCTATAGACCGGTACAAATATAAAAAAGCTGTATAAAAGCAATCTCAAAGGTCAGCTTCAGGTGGTCCTCTAATGAATTGGATGGTCTCACTCAGGATCGGCGCTTGGCAGTTGCAGGAATAAACTTTGAAGCCAACGTCCTCCTCTTCCTCTGCCAAAGGAGGTGAATCTAAAAAGTCCTCCTCCTCTTCTTGCCTTGCAACCTTCACAATATCCAAGTCGGTCGCCAGTGGGATGACAGGGATCGAAGCTCTCAACGTCACCAGCCGCTCCATTGTCAGCCGTCTCCTAACTGCATCTAAAGCCTGTCTCCTCTGTGCTCTGTTGAGCTCTATGTGTGAGTCCATGTGCCGGTCCAGCCTGCTGAAATGGGTGGAGCATCCTGTCACTGGACACAGCTCCTGCCTGATATTGACATGTCCCAACTGCCAATGACAAAGGAGCACCCTCTCCTCTGTGTTCCTCACATTGTGGCCAGACATGTATCCATGAATCCATTGTGGTTGGAGTCCTGGGTCTCTTCAAGGGTTGCCTGGGTCTCCTCAAGGGAGGCCCGAGTCCTCTGGAGGGTGGCCCCATGTGGGCATAATGAACCATACGCTACAGGTTAGCTATACTCACACCCCTGGGAACGTGTGCCAAATTCCATCACTCAGAGTCAAACGGATCAAGAGATAGAAATATGTGCTTGTTGTAGCCCCACCGTGTGGTCGATCTGAATGTGCTTAGATATGTTGAGTCTTGACAGTATTTGGAACATGTGTATCAATATCCATGTCTGATTTATAAGCGTATATCTGCCACACCACGCCCAAATGAATGCTGATTGGTCAGTAGCGGCCATTTTGTTATATCCACAATAATGGCATTATTTAGTGCATGTAGCTGTACTCAGTCTCTCCTTTACTTTTAGCCAAGAGAGACTGGCATGCATAGTATTGATATTAGCTCTCTGATTACAGTAAAGAGAAAGACAATAACTGCTTAAGCATCCTGTTTTGAATTCATGATGAAATAACTGAAATTGTATTAATCACATGCACCAAATACAACTGGTGTAGACATACCGTGAAATGCTTGCTTATGAGCCCAGAGTTATAAAACATAATAGTAACACAAAAGGAATAAATACACAAGATGGAGCTATATACAGGTTGGTTGCCAACCTCCATATAAATTTTGATAAAGAGTGAGAGACAGAGACAGGTACAGACACAGAGTGAGAGAGAATACACTCACCAACCGAGAATTCACAAAATGGGACAAGCACCAAATTGAGACTCTGCATGCTGAATTCTGCAAAATTATCCTCTGTGTACAATGTAAAACACCAAATAATGCAGGCAGAGCAGAATTAGGCCAGAATTAGGACAATACCCACTAATGATCAAAATCCAGAAAAGAGCCGTTAAATTCTACAACCACCTAAAAGGAAGCGATTCCCAAACCTTCCATAACAAAGCCATCACCTACAGAGAGATTAACCTGGAGAAGAGTCCCCTAAGCAAGCTGGTCCTGGGGCTCTGTTCACTATCACAAACAGACCCCACAGAGACCCAGGACAGCAACACAATTAGACCCAACCAAATCATGAGAAAACAAAAAGATAATTACTTGACCCATTGGAATGAATTTACAAAAAAACTGAGCAATTTAGAATGCTAATTGGCCCTAAACAGAGAGTACACAGTGGCAGAATACCTGACCACTGTGACTGACCCAAACGTAAGGAAAGCTTTGATTATGTACAGACTCAGTGAGCATAGCCTTGCTATTGAGAAAGGTCACCGTAGGCAGACCTGGCTCTCAAGAGAAGACAGGCTATGTGCACACTGCCCACAAATTAAGGTGGAAACTGAGCTGCATTTCCTAACCTCCTGCCAATTGTATGACCATGTCGTATCGAGTGAGTGGTGGCAATTATTGCTGATGAACAAAAGGAGTCTGCTCATACTGAACGTTGATCATAAGGTTTATTCAGACCACAAGCTTCAGCATGAGTGACAGGTGACATGACACCCGGAGAGCGACGCCTCAGAATGGCTGCTCGTTCTGCCCTCTCCTTCGTTTTCCCCCCTATTTATATAAAATGATGCTCCCTCTTCTGGCCAATCACCAGTCTCCCCTGGGGCGTCACCCTAAAACATTCCCTTTTGATACTAACATAAACAACATTCCTTGTTCCTCCAAAACAGTCATAATGTTAATACACCACAACCATATTAGAGACACAGATTTCTCTCAATTTACACAGACCCACAAAGAATTTGAAAACAAATCAAATTTTGATAAACTCCCATATCTATTTGGGGGAAAGCAACAGTGTGCAATCACAGCAGCAAGATTTGTGACCTGTTGCCACAAGAAAAGGGCAACCAGTGAAGAACAAACACCATTGTAAATACAACCCATATTTATGTTTATTTATTTTCCCTTTTTTACTTTAACCATTTGCTCATCGTTACAACTCTGTATATAGACATAATATGACATTTGAAATGTCTTTGTTCTTTTGGAACTTTTGTGAGTGTAATGTTTACTGTTAATTTTTCACTGTTTATTTCATTTTTGTTTATTATCTATTTCACTTGCTTTGACAAAGTAAACATATGTTTCCCATGCCAAAAAAAGTCCCATGAATTGAATTGGTAATACATTACGTAAATTCCAAAATGGTGACAAATACTGACATTTAATCAATTACAAATTACATTACCCTCCCCTGGAATAAATAAATAAAATACTAAACTCTCCCACTTACTGAAATTGAAAAAGCATGACACTCCCCCTGGAAATACAGTAATTGCATACATTTCTGCTTGTCCCTAAAGTATAATGGATTTATACTATAGTCCAGTTGGTGGCGGTAATGCAAGATATTGGATGCCAACCACCATTAACGCCCGCTGAAGAAGAAGAAGAATTTCGTCATTACAATGTAAACGCAATTGTTCGACAGTCTGCTGGGTGAGGTGTTATACGTTCCTCCATTCATTGACGAATGAGATTCCTAGATCCTCCTTTCTCTAATATCTCTGCCATGAGCTCTTAAATCGAGATAGCTGTGTATTTTCCTACTGCATGGCCAGTGTGAGTCAGAATGCTAACTAGTCAGCTACATTTCAGTCAGTAGTTGTACTTCCAAATGCGGTGGTCACTGGATAAACTAGCTGGGTGATTCTTTAACTATGGTACTTTTCTTGTCCCTGGATGAAATAATAAAAACTAAAAAACATTTCTTCTTTTTTGTTTTTGTCATACTTACTCCACCCTAAGGGGAACTTATAAAAAATGTATCATGGCTCAATCATTCTTTTTATTATATAATATGAGGCCTTTTATGCATGGTTTTTACTGTTTTCCCTCTGTCCCTAAGCCAGACTTTGTATCTTCAACCTCGCTTAATTCTAAATTAAATATTTAAATAATGTAGATTTCAAGTACAAATGATAAAATACCATTTATTTCAATTCTACATATTATATATTGTGATACATATTCACATTTTCCTATATTTTCATAAATAGAACCCCTTGTCCCTTGGGGGTCACTGTCATTTCCACCACACTGTACAAAATAGAATCCTGGGATCAGTGTTTTAGGTTTGTATATTTAGTAACCATAGCAACAGAAACTCCACAGTGGAACACATGGCTGGATGAAATGGTGTCCTCTACAGGGGGTAATGAAAAGAAGAAAAATCAAGGTAAATATGAGTAAAACTGAGAGTATGTTTATTGGTCGTCATTTCCAAACAGCTAATATTTCACATGGATGTAAAAATAACTGGATACATTTAATTTAATAATGTGTAATTTGTGTATATGTCACGAGTTACAAAGCCAGAACCCAGAAGCAGACCAGGACAAGGTAAGTTGAAACGAAGGTGAGTGTTTATTTACAAATTCAAGAGTGATGCTGAATAATCCAGGGAACAGAGCGGGCGGCGTTGATTAGTTGTTGGGGGTGCAGTGGTTGATCCAATCATGGCTCGGCAGCCGCCGACCACCAGGCAGAGGTTGGATGAAGGTTCCGGACGAGTGACTGCAGATGGAACAAAACGGAGGTAAGTAAACAACAAAACCAACAAGGTGCAAAACAACAAAACGAACGCTAGAAGCTCTAAGACTGATACTCTGGTAAACCTACTGTTCATGGCTAACGATCCGGCAGGGAATGGATGTTAGGCCAGAGCCTAAGAAGGGTGATGATCAGGACCAGGTGTGCAGATTGCTGATGGGATGCAGGTGCGGAAATCAAGAGAGCTCCCCGAGCGTTCCAGAACCCTCGGGAAACTGGAGATCCCGAGCAGAAAAACTAGTCCACAGACAGGACCCGACTCAGACTGCCGGGATCGTTACAGTACCCCCTCCGACGAACGCCACCGGGCGGACTCCCGGAGCGCCAGGATGGAGGCGGTAGAAGTCACGGATGAGGTCAGCATCTAGGATCTGTCGCCAAGGAATCCAACTCCTCTTCAGGACCATACCCCTCCCAGTCCACGAGATACTGGAAACCCCGGCCCCGCCGCGTCTGGCATCCATGATGCGTCGCACCGTGTAGGCAGGACCACCTCCGATCATCCGAGGAGGAGGAGGAGGAGGCGGAGGAGGCAACAGAGGACTGAGGAAAACAGGCTTGAGGCAGGAGACATGAAAGGTGGGATGGACTCTGAGCGTCCTCGGGAGTTTGAGTCGAACTGCCACCGGATTGATCACCTTCTCCACCACAAACGGACCAATGAACTTCGGTAACAACTTCCTAGACTCAGTCCGTAAAGGAAGATCCCGTGTGGCCAACCAGACCCTATCTCCGATGGTGTAGGTGGGAGCGGGATCCGCGACGATTCGCCTGGAGCTGATACCGGTCCGAAACTCTAAGGAGTGCCTTTCTGGCCCGATGCCAGGTCCGGTGGCAACGACGAATAGGCCTGAACAGAAGGCACTGAGAGCTCCCCTCCTGAGAAGGGAACAAGGGAGGTTGGTAGCCATACAGGCACTGGAAGGGAGACATCCCAGTGGCAGATGTAGGGAGAGTATTGTGGGCATACTCAACCCAAGGCAACTGAGAGACCCAGGAGGTGGGGTTGGAAGAGGCCAGGCAGCGTAGCGTGGATTCCATCTTCTGGTTGGCTCTCTCCGCCTGACCATTAGATTGGGGGTGAAAACCAGATGTGAGACTGACTGTAGCTCCAATGGCCAAACAGAAGGACTTCCAGACAGCAGAGGTAAACTGAGGGCCACGGTCGGAAACGATATCACTGGGCAACCCGTGGACCCTGAAAAACCTCCCTAACCAGGATCTCGGACGTCTCCGAGGCAGAGGGAAGCTTGGCAATTGGCACAAAGTGGGCGAACTTGCTGAATCTGTCCACGATAGTCAGAACGACCGTGTTCCCCTCAGAAGCGGGCAACCCAGTGACAAAGTCCAGGGCCAGATGCGACCATGGTCGCCGGGGAATAGGAAGGGGGTGAAGTAGTCCAGAGCTGGGCCGATTGGTACTCTTATTCTGCGCACACACTGGACAGGCAGCAACATAACCCCGAGTATCCTCGGCCATGGCAGGCCACCAAAAACGTCTGCGAAGAAACGCCATCGTCCGAGCCACGCCAGGGTGACAAGCCATCTTGCTGGCGTGGGACCATTTGAGGACCGCAGGACGAACCGACTCAGGCACAAACAACCGACCGGGTGGACCGTTACCGGGACCGGGCTGCGTCCGAAGAGCCGCCATCACCTCCTCCTCAATCTTCCACCTAACAGCTCCCACGACGCAGTTCCGGGGGAGAATTGTCTCGGTCTTGGACCCACTCTCCTCCGTCTTGGAGAACATCCGAGACAAGGCGTCCCGCCTTGCCGTTCTTAGATCCAGGTCGGAACGTCAGGGAAAAAATTGAATCGTCCAAAAACAACGACCACCTGGCCTGACGGGAGTTGAGACGTCTAGCCGATTGCACGTAAGCAAGATTCTTGTGGTCAGTCCAGACAATAAACGGTTGCTCCGCCCCCTCCAACCAGTGGCGCCACTCCTCCAAGGCAAGTTTCACCGCGAGAAGCTCCCGGTTACCCACATCGTAATTCCTCTCCGCAGGCGAAAGGCGACGAGAGTAGTAGGCGCAGGGATGGAGTTTACTGTCCGTGGAGCATCGCTGCGACAGGATGGCGCCAACTCCCACATCAGACGCGTCCCACTTCAACGACGAACTGACGGGCCGTGTCCGGTTGAGAGAGAATCGGTGCGTTGGTGAATCGCCTCTTCAAATCCAGAAACGCTCGATCCGCCTCCGGATTCCACTTGAAGCTCCTGATACTGGAAGTCAAGGCAGTTAACGGAGCGGCCACACGGCTGTAATCCCGGATGAATCTGCGGTAGAAATTCGCAAACCCCAAAAATCTCTGGAGCTGCAATCTCGTACCGGGCTGGGCCCATTCCAGAACCGCTCTAACCTTCTCCTGGTCCATCCTAATCTCTCCCTGGAGATGATGTACCCGAGAAAGGATGTCGTGTGGGGCGTGAAACTCGCACTTCTCGGCCTTCACGAACAGGCGATTCTCCAACAATCGCTGCAGAACCTGCTGGACATGCTGGACGTGGTCGGGAAGGTTCCTTCGAGAAGATCAGAATGTCATCCAGGTAAACAAACACAAAGAGACCGATCATATCTCTCAGGACGCCGTTCACCATACTCTGGAATACCGCTGGAGCATTGGTCAGTCCAAACGGCATCACCTGATACTCGAAGTGACCCATCGGTGTATTGAAACCCGTCAACCACTCGTCTCCCTCTCTGATCCGGACCATGTGATACGCATTGCGTAGGTCTAGCTTGGTGAACACCGTAGCACCCTGTAAGGAGTCGAAGGCAGAACTCATCAAGGGCAGGGGATGCTTGTTCTTGACCGTGATGTCATTCAACCCCCGATAATCAATACACGGTCGAAGAGAGCCATCCTTCTTACCCACAAAGAAGAATCCTGCCCCCAGGGGTGATGATGAGGGACGAACGAGACCAGCAGCTAGGGACTCCTTGATGTAGGTCTCCAAAGCCTCACGTTCAGGGCGGGAGATACTGTATAACCTTCCCTTGGGGTAGACAGCTCCAGGAACAGGTTGATGGCACAATCATATGGTCGGTGGGGAGGGGAGTGACAGAGCCTTCTGCTTACTGAACACTTCCCCCAAATCGTGATATGTCTCGGGAACCAGGGACAAATCTGGGGTTTAGCCTCAATCACCTGACTGGGAACCGAATGGGGACAGGCAGTCTTGAGACAGTTAGCATGACAATCAAGGCTCCAACTCGTTACCTTGCCCGTTACCCAATCGAACGTGGGATTGTGTTCCTTCAGCCAGGGGTATCCAAGGACCAGAGGAACATGGGAAGACGGCAGAATGAAGAATGAAATCATCTCCGAATGATTCCCGACAACAGCATCTTAACCGGTTCAGTCCTCATCGTGATACGTGCCAGACTACTGCCGTTCAGAGTGGTCGCTTCAATGGCTTCCGGCAATTGCTCCTTGGAAAGCCCCAGCTGTTCCCACCAACTCGGCATCAAGAAAGCTTCCATCGGCACCTGAATCGATAAAAGCGTTAATCGCTAAGCTCTGATTCCTGTTCACAAGGGTAGCCGGGAAACGGGGTCTGACAGAGGTACTGAGAGGTTGAAACTGGCTCGCTAAAAGTCCTCCCAACTTTAGCGAGCCGGGCAGTTTGACGACCGCCGGGAACAAGTGGAGATGTAATGTCCCGAGCTACCACAGTAGAGGCAGCAGTTGGTCTTACGTCTATGTTGACGCTCCTCCTTGGTTAACCCGTGCCGCCCCACTTGCATGGGTTCAGAATCGGGAGAGAGGACCTCTCCACTAATCCTTTGTGGTGGAGAATGATCGACGTGTTCTGGTCCACCACCCGACCCGACTGGGAACTGAGAAGCTGATCGATTGGACGGACCCCATTGCTTCTCCCTCCTTCGCTCCTCGGACTCGATTATCCACCCGAATAGACAAGGCTACCAAGCTGTCCAGGTCACTAGGCTCTGGATAGGAGATCAACTCATCCTTGAGCTGCTCCGACAGACCCTGGTAAAAGGCCGCTTGCAAAAGACTCCTCATTCCACCCACTCTCCACAGCCAACGTCTTGAACTCGATCACGAAGTCGGCTACGCTACGAGTTCCTTGGTGAAGCGAAAACAGGCGCCTAGCTGCGTCCCCCTCCTCGGACGGAATGGTCGAAAAGCTTCCTCATCTCGGCCGTGAACCCCTGGTATGAAGCCATGCAGGGGTCTTGTCGTTCCCAAACGGCTGAAGCCCACTCCAGCGCTCGACCACGCAGCAACTCAATCACAAAGGCTATCCTAGCCTTGTCTGTGGCATAAGAGTAGGGCTGTAGATCGAACACTAACCCACACTGCATAAGGAAAGAACGGCATCTTCCCAGCTCCCCCTCATATTTATCCGCGTTCGGAACCTTGGGCTCACGGAAGGACACCGCTCCAGACGCGGCAGGCGAGATGGGTGAAACCGGTAGTGGATCCTCCACCGGAAACTTGCGCTGGTTCTGGACCTCCGTCAGACCGGTAGAAAGGTTCCGAACTGCCAACGCGATCTCCTGTAGCTCCGTGCTATGATGGCCCAACATCTTCTCCTGATGGGTAATGGCATGGCGAACAGAGTCCAGGTCCGCTGGGTTCATTACTGGCCGGATCGTTCTGTCACGAGTTACAAAGCCAGAACCCAGAAGCAGACCAGGACAAGGTAAGTTGAAACGAAGGTGAGTGTTTATTTACAAATTCAAGAGTGATGCTGAATAATCCAGGGAACAGAGCGGGCGGCGTTGATTAGTTGTTGGGGGTGCAGTGGTTGATCCAATCATGGCTCGGCAGCCGCCGACCACCAGGCAGAGGTTGGATGAAGGTTCCGGACGAGTGACTGCAGATGGAACAAAACGGAGGTAAGTAAACAACAAACCAACAAGGTGCAAAACAACAAAACGAACGCTAGAAGCTCTAAGACTGATACTCTGGTAAACCTACTGTTCATGGCTAACGATCCGGCAGGGAATGGATGTTAGGCCAGAGCCTAAGAAGGGTGATGATCAGGACCAGGTGTGCAGATTGCTGATGGGATGCAGGTGCGGAAATCAAGAGAGCTCCCCGGAGCGTTCCAGAACCCTCGGGAAACTGGAGATCCCGAGCAGAAAAACTAGTCCACAGACAGGACCCGACTCAGACTGCCGGGATCGTTACAGTATATTTAATGCTAACTCTAAAACTAATATTAGCAGGCTAACATAGCATGAGATTTTAGAGGGAAAGTGGGGAAATGTCATTTCCACCACAGTCATTTCCACCACGGTGTTCATTGTGGTGGTAAAGACAGGTTGTGGTGGAAATGACATTGTTCGTGCTAAACAGCAAATTATTTGGGCTATAATACTGATACTAAATTCAAAAACAGTTTTAACAATATTACAATATTGTTGGTAAATAAGAGAACAATAGATAAGTAGGTTTGACATGATGTCTTGGCTCTTTCTTTAAGATGGCAAGCAATACCACAGCACAGAGGTCAAGATCATACAGAGAAAGAATAAAATCAGATCCACTTAAATATGCAGAGTCCCTCAAGAAGGACAGAGAAAGATACCTGAAGAAAAAGCAACAAGGTGTTGTTAAATCTGTGACAGAAATGCCGAAAAGAGAACAACGAAAAATGAGAAGACAGTGGCGAATTTCTCAACGAAACAGACGTAGGAAATGGAAAATGGTCTCAGCAGTGAATAGTTTCATGGCACATACAACACCACCACCATCACCAGACAACATGAGTGTTAATGCAGAAGACATCCCTGAAACACCTCAGCTGTGGAGCCTACACCAGAGAGAACTCCACAGAGGAAAAGAGGGAGAAAAAAGGTTGCGAAGGCAAAAGCAAAGGTGTACAGAGATCTTAATGACATTAAACAAAAGCTTGAGGATGCCCTCAGAAAAGTTGAAAAATACAAAAAAGAAGTAATCGACTGAAGAAGAACCTGGGGATCCTAGAGTCACCTAAAATGAAAACAAAGCAACAGATGCAGCAAGAAAGCAAGCAATTAAAGAAGACACTCCTATTCCATAACACCATTATGTCAGAAATAAGAAAAAAGTATCAGAATGTTGACAATCGTAAAGCTCGGCAACTGATCTCCAAACTTGTGGCTGGCAAGATCTTAAAAAATACCGCCTGGTCACCATGGCCAAGAAGGAGTTTGGATTCTCTACAAAACTAATCAGGACAAACATGACAAGGGCCGACAAACTCAAATACACCCGCAAAACACAACGAAACAGAGTCAGCCAAGAAGTGAAGGAAAAGATAACAAAGTTTTTAGAACGCGACGATAACAGTAGGGCCACTACTGGAAAGAAAGAGACAATTACAAAGATGAAAAATAAAATGCAAAAGCGCTTCCTGGTGGATTCTATGCAGACACTGCACCTGAAGTTTAGACACGAGAATCCCAAGTCAGACTCTCCTATGCAGAGTTTTGCAAAAAGCGACCCTTTTGGATTGTTAAACCAACGATCAAAGACAGAGACACATGTCTGTGTAAGCTACACTCAAACATACAGTTCATGGCAAACAAACTGTTCTTTCACAAAGTCATTAAAACGTCCAAAGTCACCGATCTCATGTATTCAGTTACATGCAAAAATGTGACAAAAGAATGCATGTACAGGGAGTGTCTGGATTGTAAAGACCATGAACTCCAAACCTCTGCCTTCGATGCTGGGGAGCAAACCTGGTGGTTTGAATGGAGAAGCTCTGTGGAGGACAGAGAAAAAAAGAAAAAAGACGGCTCCAAAGAAATGATTAAAGTTCACCACACAACGAAGGAAAAAGTATATGGGACTTTGAAGACACTTTTGGATGACTTTTCTGACCAACTGAAAAAAAAGATGGGAAAGCACATTCACAACATAAAACACCAATATCTGACCAGCACATCTCAACCCATCATAGACCTGCATGAGGGACTGATTGGAAGTTGGTGTGTGGTACGGTATGATGGGGATCCTTACCCTGGCATTATACAGGATGTGGACCCTGAGGGTTGTGCTCTGGTGAGAACCATGAGTCATATTGGCAAAAACAAGTTCTTCTGGCCTATGAGAGACGATGTTATTTGGTACCGGCCAGAAGATGTGATCAGGCTGGTCCCAGAGCCTCAACCAGTAACAAAGAGGCATGTGATGGTGGAGCCAACAGTTTGGAAAGAAATATGCTCTGTTCTTGACCATGAAACTGTCACGAGTTACAAAGCCAGAACCCAGAAGCAGACCAGGACAAGGTAAGTTGAAACGAAGGTGAGTGTTTATTTACAAATTCAAGAGTGATGCTGAATAATCCAGGGAACAGAGCGGGCGGCGTTGATTAGTTGTTGGGGGGGCAGTGGTGGATCCAATCATGGCTCGGCAGCCGCCGACCACCAGGCAGAGGTTGGATGAAGGTTCCGGACGAGTGACTGCAGATGGAACAAAACGGAGGTAAGTAAACAACAAACCAACAAGGTGCAAAACAACAAAACTAACGCTAGAAGCTCTAAGACTGATACTCTGGTAAACCTACTGTTCATGGCTACCGATCCGGCAGGGAATGGATGTTAGGCCAGAGCCTAAGAAGGGTGATGATCAGGACCAGGTGTGCAGATTGCTGATGGGATGCAGGTGCGGAAATCAAGAGAGCTCCCCGAGCGTTCCAGAACCCTCGGGAAACTGGAGATCCCGAGCAGAAAAAAACTAGTCCACAGACAGGACCCGACTCAGACTGCCGGGATCGTTACAGTACCCCCCCTCCGACGAACGCCACCGGGCGGACTCCCGGAGCGCCAGGATGGAGGCGGTAGAAGTCACGGATGAGGTCAGCATCTAGGATCTGTCGCCGCGGAATCCAACTCCTCTCTTCAGGACCATACCCTCCCAGTCCACGAGATACTGGAAACCCCGGCCCCGCCGTCTGGAATCCATGATGCGTCGCACCGTGTAGGCAGGACCACCTCCGATCATCCGAGGAGGAGGAGGAGGAGGCGGAGGAGGCAACAGAGGACTGAGGAAAACAGGCTTGAGGCAGGAGACATGAAAGGTGGGATGGACTCTGAGCGTCCTCGGGAGTTTGAGTCGAACTGCCACCGGGTTGATCACCCTCTCCACCACAAACGGACCAATGAACTTCGGTAACAACTTCCTAGACTCAGTCCGTAAAGGAAGATCCCGTGTGGCCAACCAGACCCTATCCCCGATGGTGTAGGTGGGAGCGGGGATCCGGCGACGATTCGCCTGGAGCTGATACCGGTCCGAAACTCTAAGGAGTGCCTTTCTGGCCCGATGCCAGGTCCGGTGGCAACGACGAATATGGGCCTGAACAGAAGGCACTGAGAGCTCCTTCTCCTGAGAAGGGAACAAGGGAGGTTGGTAGCCATACAGGCACTGGAAGGGAGACATCCCAGTGGCAGATGTAGGGAGAGTATTGTGGGCATACTCAACCCAAGGCAACTGAGAGACCCAGGAGGTGGGGTTGGAAGAGGCCAGGCAGCGTAGCGTGGATTCCATCTTCTGGTTGGCTCTCTCCGCCTGACCATTAGATTGGGGGTGAAAACCAGATGTGAGACTGACTGTAGCTCCAATGGCCAAACAGAAGGACTTCCAGACAGCAGAGGTAAACTGAGGACCACGGTCGGAAACGATATCACTGGGCAACCCGTGGACCCTGAAAACCTCCCTAACCAGGATCTCGGACGTCTCCGAGGCAGAGGGAAGCTTGGCAATTGGCACAAAGTGGGCGAACTTGCTGAATCTGTCCACGATAGTCAGAACGACCGTGTTCCCCTCAGAAGCGGGCAACCCAGTGACAAAGTCCAGGGCCAGATGCGACCATGGTCGCCGGGGAATAGGAAGGGGGTGAAGTAGTCCAGAGCTGGGCCGATTGGTACCCTTATTCTGCGCACACACTGGACAGGCAGCAACATAACCCCGAGTATCCTCGGCCATGGCAGGCCACCAAAAACGCTCTGCGAAGAAACGCCATCGTCCGAGCCACGCCAGGGTGACAAGCCATCTTGCTGGCGTGGGACCATTTGAGGACCGCAGGACGAACCGACTCAGGCACAAACAACCGACCGGGTGGACCGTTACCGGGACCGGGCTGCGTCCGAAGAGCCGCCATCACCTCCTCCTCAATCTTCCACCTAACAGCTCCCACGACGCAGTTCCGGGGAGAATAGTCTCGGTCTTGGACCCACCCTCCTCCGTCTTGGAGAACATCCGAGACAAGGCGTCCGCCTTGCCGTTCTTAGATCCAGGTCGGAACGTCAGGGAAAAAATTGAATCGTCCGAAAACAACGACCACCTGGCCTGACGGGAGTTGAGACGTCTAGCCGATTGCACGTAAGCAAGATTCTTGTGGTCAGTCCAGACAATAAACGGTTGCTCCGCCCCTCCAACCAGTGGCGCCACTCCTCCAAGGCAAGTTTCACCGCGAGAAGCTCCCGGTTACCCACATCGTAATTCCTCTCCGCAGGCGAAAGGCGACGAGAGTAGTAGGCGCAGGGATGGAGTTTACTGTCCGTGGAGCATCGCTGCGACAGGATGGCGCCAACTCCCACATCAGACGCGTCCACTTCAACGACGAACTGACGGGCCGTGTCCGGTTGAGAGAGAATCGGTGCGTTGGTGAATCGCCTCTTCAAATCCAGAAACGCTCGATCCGCCTCCGGATTCCACTTGAAGCTCCTGATACTGGAAGTCAAGGCAGTTAACGGAGCGGCCACACGGCTGTAATCCCGGATGAATCTGCGGTAGAAATTCGCAAACCCCAAAAATCTCTGGAGCTGCAATCTCGTACCGGGCTGGGCCCATTCCAGAACCGCTCTAACCTTCTCCTGGTCCATCCTAATCTCTCCCCTGGAGATGATGTACCCGAGAAAGGATGTCGTGTGGGCGTGAAACTCGCACTTCTCGGCCTTCACGAACAGGCGATTCTCCAACAATCGCTGCAGAACCTGCCGGACATGCTGGACGTGGTCGGAAGGTTCCTTCGAGAAGATCAGAATGTCATCCAGGTAAACAAACACAAAGAGACCGATCATATCTCTCAGGACGCCGTTCACCATACTCTGGAATACCGCTGGAGCATTGGTCAGTCCAAACGGCATCACCTGATACTCGAAGTGACCCATCGGTGTATTGAAACCCGTCAACCACTCGTCTCCCTCTCTGATCCGGGACCATGTGATACGCGTTGCGTAGGTCTAGCTTGGTGAACACCGTAGCACCCTGTAAGGAGTCGAAGGCAGAACTCATCAAGGGCAGGGGATACTTGTTCTTGACCGTGATGTCATTCAACCCCCGATAATCAATACACGGTCGAAGAGAGCCATCCTTCTTACCCACAAAGAAGAATCCTGCCCCCAGGGGTGATGACGAGGGACGAACGAGACCAGCAGCTAGGGACTCCTTGATGTAGGTCTCCAAAGCCTCACGTTCAGGGCGGGAGATACTGTATAACCTTCCCTTGGGGTAGACAGCTCCAGGGAACAGGTTGATGGCACAATCATATGGTCGGTGGGGAGGGAGTGACAGAGCCTTCTGCTTACTGAACACTTCCCCCAAATCGTGATATGTCTCGGGAACCAGGGACAAATCTGGGGGTTTAGCCTCAATCACCTGACTGGGAACCGAATGGGGACAGGCAGTCTTGAGACAGTTAGCATGACAATCAAGGCTCCAACTCGTTACCTTGCCCGTCACCCAATCGAACGTGGGATTGTGTTCCTTCAGCCAGGGGTATCCAAGGACCAGAGGAACATGGGAAGACGGCAGAATGAAGAATGAAATCATCTCCGAATGATTCCCCCGACAACAGCATCTTAACCGGTTCAGTCCTCATCGTGATACGTGCCAGACTACTGCCGTTCAGAGTGGTCGCCTCAATGGCTTCCGCAATTGCTCCTTGGAAAGCCCCAGCTGTTCCACCAACTCGGCATCAAGAAAGCTTCCATCGGCACCTGAATCGATAAAAGCGTTAATCGCTAAGCTCTGATTCCTGTTCACAAGGGTAGCCGGAAACGGGGTCTGACAGAGGTACTGAGAGGTTGAAACTGGCTCGCTAAAAGTCCTCCCAACTTTAGCGAGCCGGGCAGTTTGACGACCGCCGGGAACAAGTGGAGATGTAATGTCCCGAGCTACCACAGTAGAGGCAGCAGTTGGTCTTACGTCTATGTTGACGCTCCTCCTTGGTTAACCCGTGCCGCCCCACTTGCATGGGTTCAGAATCGGGAGAGAGGACCTCTCCACTAATCCTTTGTGGTGGAGAATGATCGACGTGTTCTGGTCCACCACCCGACCCGACTGGGAACTGAGAAGCTGATCGACTGGACGGACCCCATTGCTTCTCCCTCCTTCGCTCTCGGACTCGATTATCCACCCGAATAGACAAGGCTACCAAGCTGTCCAGGTCACTAGGCTCGGATAGGAGATCAGCTCATCCTTGAGCTGCTCCGACAGACCCTGGTAAAAGGCCGCTTGCAGAGACTCCTCATTCCACCCACTCTCCACAGCCAACGTCTTGAACTCGATCACGAAGTCGGCCACGCTGCGCAGTTCCTTGGTGGAGCGAAACAGGCGCCTAGCTGCGTCCCTCCCTCGGACGGAATGGTCGAAGAGCTTCCTCATCTCGGCCGTGAACCCCTGGTATGAAGCCATGCAGGGGTCTTGTCGTTCCCAAACGGCTGAAGCCCACTCCAGCGCTCGACCACGCAGCAACTCAATCACAAAGGCTATCCTAGCCTTGTCTGTGGCATAAGAGTAGGGCTGTAGATCGAACACTAACCCACACTGCATAAGGAAAGAACGGCATCTTCCCAGCTCCCCTCATATTTATCCGGCGTCGGAACCTTGGGCTCACGGAAGGACACCGCTTCAGACGCGGCAGGCGAGATGGGTGAAACCGGTAGTGGATCCTCCACCGGAAACTTGCGCTGGCTCTGGACCTCCGTCAGACCGGTAGAAAGGTTCCGAACTGCCAACGCGATCTCCTGTAGCTCCGTGCTATGATGGCCCAACATCTTCTCCTGATGGGTAATGGCATGGCGAACAGAGTCCAGGTCCGCTGGGTTCATTACTGGCCGGATCGTTCTGTCACGAGTTACAAAGCCAGAACCCAGAAGCAGACCAGGACAAGGTAAGTTGAAACGAAGGTGAGTGTTTATTTACAAATTCAAGAGTGATGCTGAATAATCCAGGGAACAGAGCGGGCGGCGTTGATTAGTTGTTGGGGGGCAGTGGTGGATCCAATCATGGCTCGGGCAGCCGCCGACCACCAGGCAGAGGTTGGATGAAGGTTCCGGACGAGTGACTGCAGATGGAACAAAACGGAGGTAAGTAAACAACAAACCAACAAGGTGCAAAACAACAAAACTAACGCTAGAAGCTCTAAGACTGATACTCTGGTAAACCTACTGTTCATGGCTAACGATCCGGCAGGGAATGGATGTTAGGCCAGAGCCTAAGAAGGGTGATGATCAGGACCAGGTGTGCAGATTGCTGATGGGATGCAGGTGCGGAAATCAAGAGAGCTCCCCGGAGCGTTCCAGAACCCTCGGGAAACTGGAGATCCCGAGCAGAAAAAACTAGTCCACAGACAGGACCCGACTCAGACTGCCGGGATCGTTACAGAAACATAACTGAACCTCTGGCCCATATGAAAGTTTGACAGATACAGTATTTAGCAAATACAATGTCTATTTAGTCAGATTCAACTTGTTATTCCACATGATTACGTTTGACAGTACATGGATTTACGATATAACACACATGACAGTAATGTTTAAGTACAGAGTGTTTGCTCTGGTTCAGCATAGGCATATAAGTTTTCAATTTCAAAATAAATTGCCTATTTTATCTGTTATTCAACTGGTTATATTAAGGTTATGTTAAGGTAATGATGACATAAAGGGTTTGCTCTAGTTTGTACTAGTTTGCTCTAGTTCAGCATGTAGAAAACAGTGAAGAAATGATTTGCTGATTTTTAACACAAATTCATGTTTTTTCATTTTTGGATTGTTTTTAATTTAAAAATATTGGTGATATGTTTTTGTTCACAAATGCTGTTGCTTATTGATTTGCTCTGGTTCACCACATAGAGCAGTAGAAAATTTGTTTTTAATTGGAAGTTGCCTATCTGTCATTTCCGCCACACACTGTCTCTTCCGCCACGCCATGTCATTTCCACCACAACACATATTTTAAAGTAAAACATATAAAAAACATACAATCAAACCAACTATATTCAGTGGTGTTGATAATGGTGCAGTTAGGGCTAAGATTTGTGTATACACTTTGAGAAATATATGATTTTGAGCTATGATAAGAAAATGAAATGTTCCATTGACCTAGTTTTAGGTGTTTTTTAGTGTAAACATTGTAAAATCTTTACAGTTACATTTCTGAAGAAAAAAAAACATTACAAATTTGAACAGATATGTGTGTGCTATTTAATCAAATATATTTATAACAGAAGATATTTCATTATTTTCTCTTAAAAATACATGTTTTGTTATGTGATGGAAATGACCGTTTTCTTGGACTGTCAGATAAAAATGGCAAAAAATATATATTAGTAAATACAAATCATCACAGCCAACTTCAGGGAAGGTTTCAAGACAGATTGAGAAACCAACTGATACTAAAAAATTGTTTGTAGAAATGTTTTTATTTTCTGAAACTGTCTAGCTCAAAGAGTACCATAGTTGAAGAATTACCCAGCTATGAGTTGAACATGTCATAAAACGAACTAGTAGCCAGTTGTTGCCGCCCATGGTGGAATCATATCTAACCCACTAGCTCTTGAAGCATATGTTATGTTCCTACACGAGCTCTCATCTAGCTAATGTCGCGATTGAGCATTTCGCTACTTAGCTAAGCTGTTTTATAACAAAACGATTATATGAATCAAACACTAGCTAATTTCCCCCCAACATCGGACACTAGCGGTTGGGGGACTAAATCACCTCGAGCTCAACATTTTAAATGGACTGGAAAATAACGGTAAGTTTTGTGACTAGAGACACCCTTCTAGCTAGCTGACCACCGATTTTCAGTGCAATTTATGTAAGTTAAGTTAGGTTTTAGAGTTTTCAAAAAAGTTATATATGTACACATTTTGTGGGACACGCTGCATATTGTAAAATTCGATCGTGCGACAGACCACACCATTTCATATCCAACTTTTTACCTCTGAAATATAGCTAACGGATTTTCTAATGTTGCTAGCTTAGTTGCTAAATGTTGATAGAACTGCTAAGACATTAAAAAGGAAAGAAATTGTAAGCGTTAGATAATACATATCACGAAAACAGCTGAATGTTGTCAAGCTTTACCGTATCAAAATTGGAGTCCTCTGACGGAGGCGTTTTGCACAATCTGCAAAAATGTATTTGGAACTTTGAACCATGAACTTTTTGACACATATCACTGTTGGCTATGTTTCATCTTACAACAGCTACATAGAGGCAGTATTTAGTCAAATGTTACAATGTATGCATCAATATTCCCTATTCCCCCTCAGGAGACTGAAAAGATTTGGCATGGGTCCTCAGATCCTCAAAAAATTCTACAGCTGCAACGTCGAGAGCATCCTGACTGGTTGCATCACCGCCTGGTATGGCAACTGCTTGGCCTCCAACCGCAAGGCACTACAGAGGGTAGTGTGTACGGCCCAGTACATCACTGGGGCCAAGCTTCCTGCCATCCAGGACCTCTATACCAGGCGGTGTCAGAGGAAGGCCCTCAAAATTGTCAAAGACTTTTATCTAATGCGACTTACAGTCATGCGTGCATACATTTTTGTGTATGGGTGGTCCCGGGGATCGAACCCACTACCTTGGCGTTACAAGCGCCGTGCTCTACCAGCTGAGCTACATAGACTGTCATAGACTGTTCTCTCTGCTACCGCACGGCAAGCGGTACCGGAGTGCCAAGTCTAGGTCCAAAAGACTTCTCAACAGCTTCTACCTCCAAGCCATAAGACTCCTGAACAGCTAATCATGGCTACCCGGACTATTTGCACTGCCCCCCCACCCCATCTTTTTACGCTGCTGCTACTCTGTTAATTATTTATGCATAGTCACTTTAACTCTACCCACATGTACATATTACTTCAACTACCTCAACTACCCGGTGCCCCCGCACATTGACTCTGCACCGGTACCCCCCTGTATATATAGCCTCCCTACTGTTATTTTATTTTACTTCTGCTCTTTTTTTCTCTCAACACTTTTTTGTTGTTTTATTTTACTTTTTTATTAAAAGTTAAGGGCTGTAAAGTTAGCATTTCACTGTAATGTCTGCACCTGTTGTATTCGGCGCATGTGGCCAATAAAATTTGATTTGATTTGATTGAGTATTAAACTAATTGGGACACTAATTTTCATTACAGATAACATCAAACAAAAAACGTGGGTACACTTCCAGTTATTGTGAAAACTTTCATCACCTTTCAATGCCTTAGCTTTGAAATGTAAATGTTTATACATATTCAGATTGAGTTATCTTTCAAAAATGTGTATAGTATGTCACCACCACAGCATGGAGAAAGTCAAGAGGAAGCAGTGGAGTGAGGTGGACATGTTCCATGCCATGGAGGACTGCGGGGCAGGGATGGCTATCCGCCAGGCTGCCAAGGTTAGGCATCTTTTGTTTTTAGGAGATTACCATGTGTATGTGAATTTTATCTGCTAGTAACAGTTTTATTTTCTTATCTACCAAGGTGCATGGTGTACCTCGGCAGACCCTGGCGGACAGGCTGAGCGGCCGGGTGACCCATGGTTGTCGCAGTGAACCACCCTCATTGCTTGCACCAGAGGATGAAAATTCTCTGCTGCAGTACTGTATCTACTGCGCCAGCCATGGGTTCCCCTTCACCAGACAGAAGCTGATGAAATACGCCGACAAAATACGCAGGTATTTGGTGTTCTATGTGTTTATGTATGTAGATTGGTGGACTGACTGTTCTCAATGTGTGTGATGTAAATGTGGATGTGTATGGTGATGCCAAAACAAACATTTTCATCCTGGATGGACAATTATATATTCTATTCTATTGTAGGTTTCGGCACCCAGGGGAAACAATCCCACCACTGGGGAAGAGGTGGTGGGAAATGTTCAGGAGGAGGCACAAGAACCTGAGCATGAGGAGGCCGGACACCCTGGACAGGGGGAGAGCTGAGTGTGCCACACGTCCGACGATGGACACCTTCACTTCTTATGAGAAGCACTTGGAGGAGAGTGGGTTGAGGGAGAAACCCAGACAAATCTATAACTGCGATGAGTCTGGGTTTCGTAGCGACCAGAGCAGGCACAAAGTGCTGGCTCCCCAGGGCGCAAAACACGTGTACCAGCAGGCTCCTGGGACCAAGGAGCACATCACAGTGCTGGCCTGCTTCAACGCAGCTGGTGAGGATGTCCCTCCGTTTATCATCTACCTCAAGTGTTTCCCCGGTGGCCACTACACACTGGGAGGACCCCCCAAGCCTTGTATGGACGGTCAAGCAGTGGCTACATTGACGGGACCTGTTCAGGAAGTGGTTTCAGCACTTCATTAAGCATGCAGTGAAAGAGCGCCCTCTCCTTCTCCTCTTCGATGGGCACAAGAGCCACATGGACCCGGAGGTGCTCGCGGTGGCAATAAGGGAAGGGCTTATACTTCTTTGTCTTCCACCACACTGCACCCATGTCCTGCAGCTGCTGGATGTGGCATACTTTGGCCCTTTAAAGGCTGAGTTCTCCAAGGTAGCTGGAGACCTTAGCCATTTTGACCACTCCTACATGGTAAACAAATCAGAATTTGCCAGAGTATTCCGCCTCCCATACCAGCGATGCAAGGACATGCGCTATGTGGTGGAAGGGTTTAAGAACTGTGGCCTCTTCCCTTTTGACCCTTCAGCCATTGAAGGGTCCCGTTTAATGCCGTCTCAGTCCCTACCGGGTCCCACCACCACCTCTCCTGGAACCAGCAGCACTGTGCCGTCCATCAGCACCTCCTCCCCAGCGACCACAGGAGGACCCTCAGCCCCTGCTCCAGTCCCAGCCCCTGCTCCAGCCCAAGCTCTAGAAGAGCACCCCCTAATAGAGGGGAGGCTGATAGCGAAGGACCTGGGGCACATCCTTACTGTCCTGAAGTATCGGCTGGACTGATACAGAAGACTCCCTGTGGTCGCCACATGCCTCACCAGGGAGGAATACACGCGCCAGTGGCAGGAGAGGGGTGAGAAGGAGAGGGCCGAGGCAGAGGAGAAAGAGCGTCGGGCAGCCCTCAGAACACAGAGGGCACAGGAGAGCGCTGCCATGGATGAGACCATTGACGCCATCGCTTCTGCTGGACCCCTGCTGGAACCACTCCTGACAGCTGCATCACCACTGCCAGTGCCTCCCAGTGTGCAACACCTGTGGGAGCCGCCGGAGTCCCCAGCTGCAGAAGAAGGCCACGTGCCTACTCTCCCGGCCACACCATTGTCGGCACCTCAACCCCACCATTCCAAACACCAGCTCCTCCAAGCCATCGTCGGCGGTTTTGTCCACCACCACCACGATGCACACCACCCCCCTGTCTGACACCACCAACACGGCCTCCTCTGGACCAACTGCCTCCTCCGTCTCCCTTGGTCACACCACCATAGCAGCCTCGTCTGGTGTTCCTGCCCCCTGCAATTTGAATAGCGCCTCCTCAGGTAAACACATGTTAAATTACGAACAAATTACTTTTTGTTATCTGTTTTATAAAACAGCAATGTACAAAAATAATAATCTCTCTTTACATATCTACAGTACATAACATCAGCCCTCAAGTCATCTCCACCTCCTCCAAAACCTCTGCAGCTTCCTCCAGAGGTATTAATGTAAAAAAAAGTTGAAAAGGGTTTTCATGAAACATGCTCTGTCTATCACTACTTTTTCTCCAACTGCAGCACAGAAAAGGAAGAGAAAAAGCTCCACCGGTCACATCTGTCAAGCCACCCATGACACCACTCTCAGGTACTTCATCATCTGTTTTTCTCCCTCTCTCAGTTGTATCAATTACTATTGTTGTTGAAGAACTTATACATTTTGCAAAACCATATTAATCAATTTGTATTATTATTTTATTTTTTATAAAAGACACCACCTGCTGTGCTCGCTGAAGGGAGCATGATCCGCCTGCAAGCTCCCCTCAGGAGTGTAGATCCGAGGTGCCATGGGTGTGCTGTGACTTCTGCCAGCACTGGTTCCACTGCAGGTGTGTGCAGTGGGATCAAGAGGTAGCGGTGGAGCTGGATTTTTATTGTGATATTTGTGACAATATAGAGATGGAGGTCGAGATTTAATTTTTTGTTTTGTTTGTGTTCATATTAAATTATTTATTTGTACAAAAAATAAATGTCTAAAATATAATATATATATTTATTGAACCCATCTTGTGTATTTCTTCCTTTACTTTCCAAGTGCACCTCTGCAACACAAACTCCAACAGTGTTTTCATTGTTTGTCAATGCACATAACTGAAATTAAAGTTTTATTTGATGTAAATTATTAATACTCATATTTTAGTATTCAACTGTTATCTACTTTCTCAAAACATAAGACGAATCTGTAAAACAAATTATGAGACATTATTTGGATACAACACTTGGATTTTGGATGTTGGTGAACGTTGGTGAATTTGGATGTTGGTGAACGTTGGTGTATTTGGATGTTGGTGAACAATTTTTTAAGAGTCCACAGGAGGGCGCACCGGGCTACGCAATGAAAAGTTGACAGGCAAGTCATTATTTTTTACCGGAAGGCTAGCCAACTATCTAGTAAACAATTCGGTACGTGGTTGGCGTCTCTTTAACAAAATTAAACGGATATATCTTGTAATTGAACAAAATAGTAAGGTGGCCAATACCTGGGGATAATACGGGACGTATTTTTTTGCTAAACCGCTTATCAAAAAGCTGATAATAGAAGTATTTCCACTGAAATGTCAAACATGCTAATTGCTAACCCGTTAGCTAACATTTTTACGACACCAATAGTCACATAACATTGATGGCTTTCACAAGGTAACACTGTTGAAGGGAATATTTCTTAAACGCTGTTGAATATGCCGATAATTCGGTTCCACGCTAGCTGCTAGCAAGCCATCCTCTGCGACAATGTTATTGTGGCGCAGGAATGTCAGATTCATGTTTTAATTGTGTTAACTGTCATTGAAGTTGATGGTTACTACTGGTTTCAGATCCGAAGTAAGATACTTTTATCAGTACACTCGTAACAACCTAATCATTACGAAACATATATTCGATCAAATAAGCCTCTTCCTCTGTTTTGAAAGGAAATGACTTGTTTAATAAATATGGTGGAAACTCTTGACTAGCCCATGCCTCCACCAACCCAATGCTATTAGATTTGTGTGAAGTAGTGAATGATTGAACATTTTAGGAAAAATGAGATATTCGAGGGATGCACCCAAATCAATCAGAGGTGTAGACTAAATTAATCAAATGTTTGGTTTAATGATAAACTGTTTAATATTTATTGTGGCCAACAGGACAAAGGTAGCCCATTCCCCTCCACCCTCCCAGAGTCCCCAGGTCAAAAGCCTCCCGGTACCGCTTTACTGCAGGGTCTGGTCGACTGCAGGAAAACACCGGGGCAGAGTGGAACTGAGAGAGGAAGAGAAGGAAGATGGAGATTTGATTTCATTAAGTAAGAACCATGGTGTGTAGATTAGACTACAGTTTGCCTCTGTAACAAAAGCGGAGGTGCATAAAGATGGCGGCCCGCATGTGCTTACCACAAATTCCTCGTTTTGCTAAGTTCACTGTATTGTACATTGCTCTCCTTTACTGTTTTTTGGTATGGTCATTAGCAAGTAAACCTGATCCCAATTTTAGCTTCAAGACACTGGCAATTAGAAAAAACGAAAAAGTTGATTTATTGGAACATTGAACAATGTCGCGCACCTTCCTTTCAGAAATTCAGTGGATCGTGCTAAAACAATGACGTGATACCAGAATTCTGCCATCTTTATGCACTTTGGTCATTTATTGATTCATTATATATTGATGAAAATATATGGGTCATTCCACCCATTTTTAAATAGTTTAACTTGGTCCAAAAAATATTTCACGTAATTTTTACATTCTGGTCATCTTCATAAAAAACATGTTTTCCCATCTCAAGACATTTAATAAAAATATTACTACACTAAGTGCCTATGTGCCAAATAAAGTAACAGTGTTGACTGTAAACAACAAAACCACCAGATTACATTGGTAAAATAGTCCTTTAAATCAGCCATAAAACCCCTTGTGACAGGAGTAATGGAAGGTTGTTTTGTGAAACAGGGAGTGGCAATTGAATGCAATCTAAACAAAAAAAATGTAATTGTTAAAACCTTCATGTTTCTAAGACTGCAGGGAGGGAGATGCAACAATAGGCTTGAGAACAGCAGGAATGGATACCTAGGCCTGTGGTTTACACACATCTCTCAGCAACTGTGTATAATAACCGCAATATAGTTAGCCTAACCATTCCCAGTACGCTAGCCTATAATAACCAAAATAGTCCTTTAAATCAGCCATAAAACCCCTTGTGACAGGAGTAATGGAAGGTTGTTTTGTGAAACAGGGAGTGGCAATTGAATGCAACCTAAACAAAAAAATTTAATTGTAAAATCTTTCTAGCATGTCTATGTATGGGTAAAAGGGTTGACTTGCTCAGTTTTCCACCACAAAACAGCAGTAAATTAACAAAAAGAGTAGAACAAACTCACCTGCTTTTACTGTAGGATTTGAGTATTAGATGTTAAATGTTTCTTTTGAAAACATATTTTTAAAGGAATAGTTTCACCATATTAAAATGAGTTCAGTTCATGTAACAGGGTTTACCTTAAAATGAGGGACAGACGTAAATAAATTACTAATCACATTCATAATAATCTTCAGAAATGACTGTCAAAGCAAACAAATAACTAGTGCTTTACAATGAGTATGTTTACATGTGTTAGGTTCTGAACAAACACAGTAAAAACTAGAAAAAGCTAAAACCAAGTTTATTCACCCAATGGGTCATACAGCTGCAAAGACAAAGACATGCACATATATTTATACCCTCCTACTAGGCGGAGTCAACTCCTTGCACATCTAGACAACCAATACATCTCTGTTGCTAGGCAGGAACTGAATTGGTTCCTCTCACTGGTGTAGTCATGGCCCTGCCTGATGCTAGAACCTTCGTGGGCGTGGAAGTATATGTGTGTGAAATAGGACTGTTTCTTCTCACTTCATCTGACATGACCTTGGACCGAATTCCTCACTCCTCCCTAATTCACGGCTGTCCTACCTTATCAGTGACTGAAACCAGACAGTTGCCCTTTGCCTCCCTCCTTAGGAGCCATGATATAAACAATAACATGTTTTGACAGAATGTAAACTTTCTGCACTCCCCCTTGTCTCACTCAGTAACTTTCCATACACTTAGTTCCTATCCACCCTCCATTGACCCCAACATATACATTCCTTATACATGGAAAGGAATCAATAAGTTCTAGTGTGGTAACATTAATAGGTATATTTCAAACTAGAATCCAACACATGCACACTCATAATTTGAAATTAAACTAGTTATGACAGTAGGCCGAGTATGGCATTAGTCATGTAAACACCTTACTCTGCATATCTTAATTGGCTTAAGGTGGCAATCAAGTAACGCTGTTAAAAACATGTGGTTTTCTGAGCAATCTTTTGAATGATTAGTACACGTACACGCCTTAATTAGATTCATAGAGGTATATTTAATCTGCACATGTGCTAGCATGAGCAGCGCAAGCTTCCTTTTTTTGCATGAGTTCGTGAAAAACGTAACGTCTGCATCTTGGAAATAACTTTCACATACAAACTTTATAAGTCCGAAATCTGAATCAAATATGCTTATCAAAAATAACATGGTCTCTGTGGTATTACGTTTATTTTGATTGCCAATTTTATCAAAGTCCCATCAGGTGGGCGGCAGGTAGCTTAGTGGTTAAGAGCGTTGTGCCAGTAACCGAAAGGTCGCTGGTTCTAATCCCCAAGCCGACTAGGTGAAAAATCTGTCGATGTGCCCTTGAGCAAGGCACGTAACCCTAATTGCTCCTGTAAGTCGCTCTGGATAAGAGCGTCTGCTAAATGACTTAAATGTAAATGTAAATGTAGCCTGATTTCAGATGTCCATGCTATTCAATATCTTTGTTTCACAGGAGACGGCACTAACAGTTGCTCTCTCAGTGGGAGGGGCTTATCATCTGGGGAGCCTCAACAACATCATGATGCTGACAAGACAGAGAAGAGTCTCTCCAGATCAGAACACCTCAAGAAACACCAGCAGAAATGTATAGGGAAGAAACCTCACCACTGCTGCTTTGACTGTGGGAAGAGTTTTGCTAAACAGAGGGAATTGATCATTTACCAGCGGATTCACAATAGAGAGAAACCGTACAGCTGCTCTCAGTGTGGGAAGAGTTTCGCCACATCTAAAACCTTAAAATCTCATTGATTTCATACAGGGAGAGGCCTGACCTCTGCTTTGATTGTGGGAAGATCTTCAGTCAATCAGGAGCCCTGACTGCACACCAACGCATACACACAGGAGAGAAGCCTTATAGCTGTGATCAGTGTGGGAAGAGCTTCAATCATTCACCACACCTGACTAAACACCAACGTATACACACAGGAGTGAAGTCTTATAGCTGTGATCAGTGTGGGAAGAGCGTCAATCATTCAGTACACCTGACTAAACACTAACACATACACACAGGAGAGAAGCCTTATAGCTGTGATCAGTGTGGGAAGAGCTTCAATCATTCAGGATTAATGACTAGACACCATCGCATACACACAGGAGAGAAGCTTTATAGCTGTGATCAGTGTGGGAAGAGCTTCAATCAATCAGGATGCCTGACTAGACACCAGCGATATACACACAGGAGTGAAGCCTTATAGCTGTGATCAGTGTGGGAAGAGCTTCAATAATTCAGGACACCTGACTAGACACCAGCGCATACACACAGGAGAGAAGCCTTATAGCTGTGATCAGTGTGGGAAGAGCTTCAATAATTCAGGACACCTGACTAGACACCAGCGCATACACACAGGAGAGAAGCCTTATAGCTGTGATCAGTGTGGGATGAGCTTTTCCCAAGATTCCACCCTGACTGAACACCAACGCATACACACAGGAGAGAAGCCTTATAGCTGTGATCAGTGTGGGAAGAGCTTTGCTCGAGATTTTACCCTGACATCACACCAACGCATACACACAGGAGAGAAGCCTTATAGCTGTGATCTTTGTGGGAAGAGCTTTGCTCGAGATTCCACCCTGACTAGACACCAACGCATACACACAGGAGAGAAGCCTTATAGCTGTGATCAGTGTGGGAAGAGTTTTGCTCGAGATTTCACCCTGATTACACACCAGCGCATACACACTGGAGAGAAACCGTATAGATGTGATCTGTGTGGGAAGAGCTTCAATCAATCAGGAGCCCTGATTAAACACCAGCGCATACACACTGGAGAGAAACCTTAGAGCTTTGCTCATTCAGGGTCTCTGAAAAAAAACCAGAAAGCTCAAACCTGTATTATTTTATCTCCCTCCTCTCCTGCACCGGGTCCATATCCATAAATAAAGTTTAAATACATTACTCTTTACAATATATTTTTTTATCTCCCATTCTCAAACTGTTTACTAGGTCTGATTACCATGGTACCCTGTTTAGCATAATATGCAGCTCTGGCTCCATATGTATCAACTGTGTTGGAGTAGGAGTGCTGATCTAGGACCAGGTCCATTGTCCAGTTTTTGTCATGCATTTTGATCTAAATGGCTAAAAGTCATCATAGAAAATGTCATAGTGAACAATTTGTGTGTAGAGGGGGATGTTGAGGTGGGTGGGGGTGTTCAGGGCTGTATCTTATTTAATTAACTCCTATTATCCATTAAATAATTGTATAATGTAGGATAATGTTTCAACAATACTAGGTATGTATTGTGGGGTGGAAATCAGAATTAGCTAAGTAATATTGACATAATTAAGGTTGTCTCATTTGCAGAATATGCTTACATGTTGGTGTTGGTGGCTGCACTTCCTCCCTCATATGGGCCTGTGGTTAGGCGGGGGTGAAAGTATCTGCTTTCACATTCTCCTCAGACGCCACTCACAGTCTATTTGACCTCAGTCACCTGGGGCCCAGAGAGGGGAGAAGTCTGGCTTGTCTATCACATGTCCCTGTTGCTATGGAGAATATCAGAAAGACAATAGGCCAAAGGTCAGAAGGAGACATTTTTTCCATATGTGAATATGTGTCTTTACCTATTGCAAACCATGTGAAGGGATGGTGTGAGTAATGGGAATCAATCACTTGTCTCCACAATGTCTGTGCGTCAATCACTCCCTCCTTGGGCCTTGGGGGAGATTGTTCTTTCCCCTGGTTCCCTTTTTAGCAAGGTGGAGACTAAGTAACAACAAATGTCCTTTTAAGTTCTCAGTACTGAACAAAATAACAAGTTCTTTGTATTTGGGGCCAAGGTCTGGCACAGGATGTGTGGGGTTAGTGTTTGGAACCATTGTACGTCATCTCTGAGGTTGCACCTATCCTGAGCTAGTATATAACCCAGAGGCTCACTCCACTCAGTGGGCTCTCACTCTATTCACTTTGTGTGTGTATTGTGACTTGCTCCTTTATTGATACGTTTTTAATAAAGTAATAATCCTGACTGGTGATTGACCTTGTCTCTCCTCATTATTGATTAAAATATCCACCACAGTATTCAATTATCAATACATTTGCTCAACAACATCTGCTTATCACATTGTTTTTTAAAATCTTTAATAATAATCTATTTTTTATAAGGATCATAGGCCTCTTGTATAATTAGTTTGGTCCTAAAAGATGTTCACATATTTATTGTAAATCCCTTCACCAGGTTTTAGTGCAACTCTGGCCATCAGTACTTATAGGTCATGTCAACCACAGACCTCACACTCTTCTGTTTTCTCACAGCCAGTAAGTTCTCCTACCAAACTTTTTCTTTTATTTAACTAGGCAAGTCAGTTAAGAACAAATTCTTATTTACAATGACAGCCTACACCGACCAAACCCGGACGACGCTGGGCCAAATGTGCACCGCCCTATGGGACTCCCGTAAGCAGTATATAAGAGAACTAACGGGACTGCCCCGAAAGAGCTCCCGACCGATGTGTACTATGGTGCATTAAGTTTGTTGGAACCTCTCCAGCTTGCTGATAATAAATAATTATTCATTTAAGTTTGACTTCAATACATCAATAAATTAAATACGATATCTTATGTGAAGGAAATGTCGCACTGCATGAGGCAAATGGTGGTCACACCAGATACTCACTACCTTTAAAAAAAAAGTTATCTGTGACCAACAGATGCATATCTGTATTCCCAGTCATGTCAAATCCATAGATTAGGGCCTAATTCATTTATTTCTATTGACTGATTTCTTTATTTGAACTGTAACTCAGTAAAATCGTAGAAATTGTTGCATGTTGTGTTTATATTTTTGTTGAGTGCAATAATAACTGAAGAAACTAATTGAATAAATGAATGGGCCTACTAATGTTTTAGGTGTTCTGAGTCAGAACTGTTTCAACGTGACTTACACCCAGCAGAGTATCTGTGCTATGAAGGGCTCAACAGTGGATCTGCCCTGCACATATCAACATCCAAGTCTCAGAACCAAACTGGTATATCCAAGAGAAATGCAATGAGGTGCCTAAAATCCTGGGCTCAGTGCCAGAGTATGCAGGTCGTGCTGAGTACCCTGGGACTAAAGAGAAAGACTGCACCCTGAGAATCACAGACCTGAGAGAGAGCAATTCAACTGACTACAAGTTCAGATTTAAAACACAGTATTCAGAATGGTGTTACAGCTTCCTGGAACAACTCTGACTGTCACAGGTAATATATAATATCTAATTGTAATAATTCATTAGAATCATTTAGACCTGCAGGTGAAGGTGTCTTCAGCCACAGAGGAAAATAAGAGAACACTGACCTGTAGCACCACCTGTCTTCTGACCGACAACCCCAACCCCACCTACATCTGGTACAAGAACGGACAACATCTCCATGACCGTACTTCCCAACAATACTCCTGTAATACTCTAGTGGTCTGGCGTTACTCTGCAGACAGTTTCTCCTGTACTGTAAAAGACCATGAGGATTTTCTCGCTCCTACAGTGTAGTCTGGACTCACCTATAATAATCATCTTAAGTATCAACCATTAAGGCCTGTGGACCAATAGTAGAACATGTGGGGAAAAACAGACAAATATGTGATCTCTTGGATAGTAACACTAGTAGAAATTATACAGTATAATATAAAAGGTAGAAAATGGCTGATGGTAGGTTCTTGTTATTACATTTTTTAAAAACATTTTTAAAAATCAATTTTAGAATAAGGCTGTAACATAACAAAATGTGGAAAAAGTCAAGGGTTCTGAATACTTTCCGAATGCACTGTCTGTGTCCTATATATTTTATTTTATTTTAAATAGCCCAGTCCAATACATCTAAAACACTTGAAAATAGTCTCATTATCATTTGAGGATTTGATCAGATACATTTTCTTTCAGGTGTTCATGGTCAGAGCTGTTTGAATGTGACTTACACCAAGAGGAGTATCTGTGCCTTGAAGGGGTCAACAGTGGACGTTACCTGCACTTATAGACATCCCAGCTGGCATAACGTCACAGAAGTATCCTGGTTCAACAAATGGGATTCTGGAGTTACTGCAGATCTAAGCCAGAACCCAGAGTATGCAGGTCGTGTGAAGTACCTTCCAACTACAGACAAACACTCCACCCTGAGAATCACAGACCTGAGAGAGAGAGTGACTCTGCTGAATACAAGTTTAGATTTACAACAACTGAGGTAAAATGGGGATACAGCTTCCCTGGAATAACTCTGAATGTCACAGGTAATACTGCCCTTACAGTATTATATAATCTAGTCCGACTATTCCCAAACTGGGGTACGCGTACGCCCAGGGGTACAAGCAATAAAAATGTGATGCACATTTTCAAACAGTCCATTAAAATTTTCCAACAGGGTTATACATTTGGGTATCGTTTTTTTTCTCGCCTGAGTAGCCTCGTTTCACTGCCAAAAATAAAATTAAACAATCTAGTGTTCAGCGAAATAATAACACAATGTCAAATACAGGTAGCCTAGTCAAATAATTAACATCCAATCACATTAACCGTTACTCTCTAGTGGGAATTCCACTAACGGTCCTTATGTAGCCAAACGTAGCTGCTGCTCATTCCGTTTGCTCGAAAATGGATAAATAGTTTTGTAAACAGTACGGCCCACGTCCATAGAGACATATACCAGCTCTACTGGTAGTACTGCTACTACCAGCAGTACTACACCTGCACCTGTCGACGACACAAGTGGTTCTGCTTCCACGAGCACATCCAATGCTAGCATCAGTAATTCTACATTTGTTGCTAGCACAGCTAGCATGGACACTGACAGTTGTGAATCTGATGCAGCTGAAGAGCAACTGCCCCCTTACCCGGGAAAGCACCGAACAACAGACAGGGACATTGGACCATTGAAGAGGCACAAATATGATTGATTTGGGGTTCACTTATATTGGGAGTAGTGCCTCAGCCACAGTGTGTTATATGTGCAAATGTACTATCTCACAACTCGATGAAACCTTCACTCTTTCGCAGATATTTAGAAACGAAACATGCCAATTTGAAAAATAAACCACGGGAGTTTTTTGAGCGAGAATTAAGACGACTTATGAGTAGTAAGACATGTATAAATTAGGGGTGTAACGATCCATCTACTACATCGATGTATCGATTTATATTCCTATGATCCAACTACATCGATCTGTGCTCGGCGAGTTGGCCTTTTGGACAACATATATCGATCTAACATCGTTTTAAAATGTAACAAATCGATTGTATCGATACTAGGAAATAACCCATTGGATTTAAGCACGTCAGACTTTATATGGATGTTTTTTCTTAGCACTTTTAATGATAAAGGCTTTAAACATTACTCGATTCAGTCTGCCTATCCGTGACGTCATCGCACCAACAGCAGCGCAAAGGCGCAAAGACAACCAAACATAGCATGGCGGACTACAGAGGAGAAGCCGACGAGCGCAGAAATTATCAAGCCACCATTGCGGTCCAGTGTGTGGAAACACTTTGGCTTTTTGCAAAGACGGAGATGTTCTAAATAAGTCGCTCGCTGTTTGTAGGATATGTAAAGGTCAAGTAAAGTACAACGGCAACACGACAAATCTCTCCAACCACCTACTAAGGAGCCATGGGATTTCACACAACACCGACCGTCCAGGCACCTTTTGCAGCGTTCCCGCTGCTACAGCAGCGAAAGGTAAAGTCAACTCTGCAGAAGCCTCAGGTCTCGCCTGCATGTTTAGTCAGAGGCCAAAACTCAGCTCGGGCGAAAAACATCACGGCAACAATTGCCAAGTTTATCTGCAAAGACATGCGACCCTACAGTGTGGTTGAAAATCCGGGATTCCGTGAAATGATTCAAACATTGGAGCCAAGGTACACAATACCAAGCCGACCACACTTCTCAGAAAAGGTTATTCCTGCATTGTACGAAAGTACTAAGAATGATGTGAAGCTGTCGCTTTCTCAAGCTGAACGAGTAGCGATAACGACAGATGGCTGGACGTCATGCTCAAATCAAGGGTATGTGACAATTACCTCTCATCACATTGATCCGGAGTGGAAAATGAAGACCTTTGTTCTGCTAACCAGAGTTTTAAATGAAGCCCATACTGGTAAAAATATTGGCGCGTTACTGCGTGAAGCCTGCATGGAGTGGAAAATCTATGACAAGAATCCTGCCATCGTCACAGATAACGCCAGGAATATGATTGTGGCCGGTGCAGAAGCCCAGTTCAGTCCACACATTACCTGCTTCGCACATACACTCAACCTTGCCTCGCAGAAGGGTTTGGGGGTGGACCGTGCTTCCAGGTTGTTGGGGAAAGTGCGAAAAATTGTTGGATATTTTCACCGCAGCCCGATTGCATGTCACGCCCTATAGGAAAAACAAACTCTGATGGATTTACCAAAACATAAACTCATCCAAGACATAATCACCAGATGGAACAGTTCATTCGAAATGCTTGAACGTTTTTTGGAACAACAGCCAGCTATAATGGCAACTCTGATGTCCAAGGATCTACGAAAGGGGGTCACAGATGTAGGCACGCTGAGTGAGAGTGATATTGCCAACATGGATGACATTGTTCAGTTGATGGGTCCTGTCAAAATGGCAACCACTGTGATGTGTGAAGAAGACCAGCCAACTCTCTCTGTAATTGCTCCTCTTCAAGCAAAACTGCTGAAACACCTACAGCCATGCGAAGACGACTCAACCCTGGTTGCAGAGATTAAGAGGGTGATGGCCAGTGACCTCTCCACATGCTACAGAGGCACCCAAGATGCTCTCAACATAGGTAATTAATTTGGAGTCTTAATTAAAATCAACTTGGTTAATATTTTAGGTTATTAGACTGTATTAATTTGTAAAATGCCACACCTTTGCGTTTTCAAGTTTGAATTTGAGTTGTTTTTCATATGGAAAAGTAAACAAGATATCTGCAATACAATTCTTAGTTCATGGTGGCTTTACATCATCACTGTGCCACATTTCTTTTAAACATACTAAAGTTTAATCTTCTGATTATTTTGTGTATGAGGAGGTGGTCATCACTTGCAATTTCAGGTCAACTTAATTTAATAATGCAATGAATGCAATATTCTTGTTCTTTAAACAGCATCAGCGTTGGACCCGCGATTTAAAGAACTGCCCTACCTGGAAAAAGAGGACAGAGAACAGGTCTACACAAAACTGGTTTTTGAGGCAGAAGTGTCCCACCAGGTAACTCTTCTCTCCTCTTTCCTCTGCTCTTTTCTCTTCTCCCCTTTCATTTGTCCTCTCTCAAATCTCATCTGTTCTTTATCTTCCTCTAAATGTATGTGTGCAGTATTACAGAGCAGAAATTTGAACAGTTCACACATTCTTACATCAATAGATGCAAGCAATGGGAAATCAGGAGGAAGACGAGGGAAGCTCAAGCACAAAGCTGTCAGGATTAAATGAAGAGACCACAGGTGTGTTTCATGTGATACCAATAAAAGATTGTTGTTGTTTTGTATTAATGAGAAACATGACTATATTTTGAAATATATTTCTTATATTGTAGCTCCAAATGAGTCACCTCCTTGTAAGAAGAAAGCCTTAGATGCGCTGTTTGGCGATTCCTTCACCCAAAGAGAAAGAAAATCCACAAGCGAGACAGCCAGAGCAGAGGTGTTAAAGTACCGAGCAAAAGATGCGTTGCCTTTGACTGAAAATGCCATGAAGTGGTGGAGATCTCAGGAGAAAGAGCTACCTGTACTTTCCACCCTTGCTAAACGGTACCTGTGCATTCCAGGCACCAGTGTGCCAGCAGAACAAGTTTTTAGTACTGCTGGCGACATAGTGAACGCACAGAGAAGTGTTCTGCAGCCAGATCATGTTGATCAGTTGATATTTTTGAAAAAAAATCTGTAGTCATTGAAGAGTAGCCTAGTAGGTTACACTTGATATTTTGTTGAATATTGTTTGTTTATTAAAATGAGAGTAGTAGCAGGTTCATCCACTGCTCATTCAACCTGAAGAAATGTTGGTTGCACTTTATTTTTGATATTAATACTGTATTTGTATTGTAATGTTGAAAAACAAAACCAGAAGTAGTAGGTAAACCTACTGTTAATTCAACCTGAAGAGATGTTGGTTGCACTTTATTTTTTATATTAATACTGTATTTGTATTGTAATGTTGAAAAACAAAAGCAGAAGTAGCAGGTAAACCTACTCTTTATTCAACCTGAAGAGATGTTGGTTGCACTTTATTTTTGATATTAATATTGTAATATTTTTATGTTGAAAAACAAAAGCAGAAGTAGCAGGTAAACCTACTGTTGAAATGTTGGTTGCACTTACTGTACTTTTATTGAAAATGTATTGAATATTGAAAATTAGATCAGACAATTTTAACTTCCTGTTAATTCAACCTAAAGTGTTGTTTGCACTTTATTCAAATAAAATGTGAATGCATTTGCCATTCATTGTTGTTTACTTGTTTATTTATATTCATAATTAATTGATACCTGATTCCATTACAAGAAACAGGAATCTAGGAAACTTCACCTGCACAGATGAGCTTTAGCTCTGCCACTGAGGTTCGTGTTTACATGGCTATCTAGCAGTAATGTTAGAGGCTACTGGCTTTGATCCAGTTAGTCTACTGGGAGGAGAAGATTTGTCTTTCCCCAGGATACCCTTGCTTGTGGAGATAATGCTAGCAACCGAATGCTTTAATAAAGGATGAAGGTATAGTAGACCCAAGTAGCCTATTATAAACTGTAACACATCTCACAATTAGAGTAACATGCAATTTTATCATTGGGGTCATCACACTTTGTGCTATAGAGTATAGACTGTTGGGTTTAACAAAATTTCCAAAACTCCATACCTGATCATAGGCTTTTGTTTTGAAATGTGTATGCCAGTTATGTTAATTTTATCACCAGCACTTTTGGAACCATAGCACCACTGTAGCTATATAATCCAACCACCTTGACTGATGACTGTCAATTCCTGCTGGAAGTTTCTAACTTTCACAGACTAACCAACCTTTTCTAACTTTCACAGACTGACCAAACTTTTTTCACAAACGTTTTTAGAGTAAGATTGTTGGTCATGAAGATGTCCCTTTCCTAAAATAGTGTAGCAAACAAGGGGGCGGGAAGCGAACCCAGGTTACATGCGTGAAAGGCACACACCCTACGCATCGCTCCAACAGATTTAACCCACTTGGTCAGAATTGTAATGTGGCTCACTGTATTAGCGAGGATCACTACACCGTTTCGACCACTTTGACCACCAATATGCAGCCTACAGTTTTTTAGAGAGACAATAGATTTGTGGGAGTCCTTCGGTGAATTAAAACACTAACCAGCCGTAACATACGCATTCGATTTCTATTGTCTGCCATTTTCTTTTAGCCTCTGATTACTTTTATCTCCTAATGAAGATTTGTGTTGGTGTACTGGTTTTCCTCAACAGCCACCCTCTTTGGATGTATTATTGTTGCCGGCTGTACAGCCAGAGCTTGTGTGCTCGCCCAGGGTTTCAATTTTAGTCTATTTTAGGATTAGGGTTGTGTCATGAAACGTGGGCTACTAGGCCTACATTATAAATATGACACAATCAGCATTTCACTTTGGATATGAATAATCCAAATTATCAATCAGTTATCAAAACGCTCAGATATAACCACCAGGGCAGGAGGGCGAAGAGATGAGAAGAGTAGGCTATCTCAGCTGATTTATGCAGGAGATTTAAAATAATAATGTAAAACATATCTGTAGGCTTTTTAGTAACTATTTGAATGATGTTTTAGTCCAATGCATGTTGGTTGAACGCTTTGACACCTTGAACGTGAAAGTGAGTGGTTCAGTGAGTGTCTCCACCTAGAACATCACAGAGCTGATGAACGCAGCAACGTTCTTTTTCAGAACCATGGCGAGCGCATTGTGACGCTGTCCCTTCTACTCCTACTCAGAGCCATAGATACAGCATTTTCTAAATGGTTATACTCCTACTGTTCTCTAAACAATGGTTTCATAGTTTACAATTGTATAAACTCCCAAATCATGCTCAAAATTCAATTTAATTGATGTCACTGTTGAGTGTTTTTTAATCAGTTTGATAAACATGTTTATCCCATTGTGACATAGCCAACCATGACTTATGGAAGACTTTGACGTATTAATGGTCCCTATAAAACCCTGTAATTCTAAGAAAGAATTGTCAGATGGTTTTGAACTCAGTCAAAATCACTGCAGTATGTAGAGCGATAATGAGTAGGTCTATGTTCAGTCGTTTGTTGAAAGCGACCCCGCTGAGATTCCTCCGCGAGAGGTCGCTTCTGTGTGCAGCTGACCTGTTGTTTGCGACCGGTTCGGCAGTCTACTTTCATAATAATAATAATAATATGCCATTTAGCAGACGCTTTTATCCAAAGCGACTTACAGTCATGCGTGCATACACTTTTTGTGTGTATGGGTGGTCCGGGGGATCGAACCCACTACCTTGGCGTTACAAGCGCCGTGCTCTACCAGCTGAGCTACAGAGGACCACATATAGCAAATTTTACGGTATCGGTGAGGATGCACTGGCCACCGTGGAGAGCGTGGACCGTGTTGTCACGGTTGAGGAGGGTAAGTTTACATATTTGACAATGTCTAAATAGTAATAGTCCCAAATGCCACCCAATACCCTATTTCTTATTTTGACCAGGACCCATAGTTCTATGGTTAAAAGGCGCTGGTCAAAAGTAGTGCACTAAATAGGGAATAGGGTGTCATTTAGGTAGCAATCATGGTGATGACATTTTTTACAGTGTAGCCCTAGATTAACAACAACAAACAAACTTGCTCCTTTGAAACCAAACCCTTGCTTTAGGTTTAATTGAACATGTTGGTACATTATGCAGACACATAAATACATTTGATGTCATACAATATAAAACACAAGTAAATATATGATCAGCCTAACTACATGGACAGATGTCTGGTGTCTTGTAGCTAGTATTTCTTAAACTTAGAGAAAACAATCCTTTATTGTTTTTCATAAAGATAATGAGCCCACCCTGGACCAGGAGGACCCAGTCCTTGTTCAGGTAAGAATGCTGCAGGCCTATCAATAGCTTGGGTGCCAGTCTTTCTGCTCTCTTGCCAATTCCATCGTGGCAATATGATATTGGCATCACAATCCCATAAGGAGTGGACAGAGAGCTGAAACAGACTGGCACTCAGGCTATAACAATACTGCTTCATTAGCAGGATTGGTTCAATAACAATCTGTCATTCAAACTGTCATTTTACTGACTCATAAATTGATTCTGATTTTCTTCCTTAGTATGTGGTTGAGGAGGTTGGGCACCGGCCCTGTCTGGCTTTAATCCCTTGGTCTGGACCTCTGTGGGTTCCCAGCTCTGTAAGTCCATCCATTCTGATACTCTTTGGTCTTCTCTCTGGTCTTAAAACTGGTTTATGTACTTTAAACATAAACATGACGTTTTCTGAAGAACAATATGGAAATACATTTCTGTAAACATATTCCCTATTTTTTATAACTGCAGCCAACATATTACCTTACCCATGCTGGGAGGATGCTGGTGAGAGAGCTGGCAGTGTTAAACACGCAGGTAACCATGCAGATTATTGGACAAAGCTCATCTGATCTAATAGGCAGGATTACCTTCAGTATCCACTACGGTAGTGAAATACTTTGATGTTCGTTCCCTCATTTTCTCACAGATATTCACAGTGGAGCAGCCCATTTTCATCTGTTTCACTCCTGCTAGGAGGATGGTATGGAATGAACTGTCCTCTCAAAATGAACAGGTAGCCATTCATATGCAGGTACCTCAGATGTTTCCTTAACCTTTCAACACAGACCTGTGTAGTGTCTCAGAATCTATCATGCAGGCTCCTCTTGTGATCCTCCCTATAGCAGTCTGTCAGACCTATAGGCTACCTGTCTATCATTCCAACTGACTTTTAATTTGATCCTGTCTTGTTCCTTAGTATGTGGATGAGGAGGTTGGGCAGCGGACCTGTCTGGCTTTAATCCCTTGGTCTGGTCCTCTGTGGGTTCCCAGCTCTGTAAGTCCATCCATTCTGATACTCTTTGGTCTTTAGACTGGTTTATGTAACTTAAACATAAACATGATGCTTTCTGTAGAACAATATGAAAATACATTTCTGTAAACATATTCCCTATTTTTGTAATAGTCTGTAACACTGCAGCCAACTTATTACCTTACCCATGCTGGACGGATGCTGGTGAGAGAGCTGGCAGTGTTAAACACACAGGTAACCATGCAGATTATTGGACAAAGCTCATTTTATCTAATTGGCAGGATTACCTTCAGTATCTACTATGGTAGTGGGATACTTTGATGCCCTTAAAACTGTTCCCTCATTTTCTTACAGATTTGCAAGATTGAGCAGCACATTTTCATCTCTCGTGCTGGCATGATGGTATTGGATGAACTGTCCTCTCAGCTTGAAGAGGTAGCCATTCATCTGCAGGTACTTCAGACATGTTCTTAACATTTATATCAGACCTGTGTATTTCAACTATTATCATTGCAGTGGCCTCCTCTTTGCAATCTTCCCTATGCCAATATTTTACTCCTATACAGTACCAGTCTATCATTCAAACTGACTCTTAAATTGATCCTGTCTTGTTCCTTAGTACGTGGATGAGGAGGTTCGGCAGCAGCCCTGTCTGGCTTTAATCCCTTGGTCTGGACCTCTGTGGGTTTCAAACGCTGTAAGTCCATCCATTCTGATACTCTCTGGTCTTTAGGGGGGCTTAAACATAAACATAACTTTTTCTAAAAGAAACTTCTGGAAATACATTTCTGTAAACATATTCCCTTTTTTTATAGCCTGTCAAACTGCAGCCAATTTATTATCTTACCCACACTGGGAGGATGTTGGTGAGAGAGATGGCAATGTTAAACACACAGGTAACCATTCAGATTATTAACCATTACTCATCTGATCTAATAGGGATAATTACCTTCAGTATCCACTAGTAGAATACTTTGATATCTTTAAAGCTGTTCCCTCATTTTCTCAGATTTTCACAATGGAGCAGCCCATTATCATCAGTTTCACTCCTGCTAGGAGGATGGTATGGGAGGAACTGTCCTCTCAAAATGAACAGGTAACCATTCATAGGCAGGTACCTCAGATGTTTCCTTAACCTTTGAACACAGACATGTGTATTTCAACTGCCAATTGTCTTAGAATCTATCATGCAGTGGCCTCTCTTGCGATCCTCCCCTATTCCAGTCTGTCAGTCCTATAGGCTACCTGTCTATCATTCAAACTGACTCTTAATTTAATCCTGTCTTGTTCCTTAGTATGTGGATGAGGAGGTTGGGCACCGGTCCTGTCTGGCTTTAATCCCTTGTTCTGGACCCTTGTGTGTTCCTATCTTTGTGAGTCTATCCATTCTGATACTCTCTGGTCTTTAGAGGATATTAAAGATTAACATCAAGTCACTAGTTTTCTATGAAACCACATAATGAAAAAACATATTCCCTTGTCTTCATAGCCTGTCTTCTCCAAGGCCAAACCAGTCTACTACCTCACTCGTGCTGGGAGAATGCTGGTAACAGAGCTTGCAGTGTTAAACACACAGGTAACCAAACACATTATTAACCAAAGCTCATCTGATCTTATAGGGAGAATTTACTTTACCGCTGTTCCCTTTTTTTCACAGACTTCCAAATTGGTTATTGAGGAGCCTACCATTCACCTCACTGAAGCTGGGAGGCTAGTGCTTGACGAACTGTCAGCACCTTCAGATAGCCATTCACAGGTAGTCAATCACATTATTAGACAGTCATAGCTGATTAGTAATAGTACACATTACCATGTCCTCTATCTCCACAATTGTGTGTCTTATTAATCACAGAGCAATCTCTATAATTAGGGGATGTCTTTGTTTTTCAGCCAAATAGGGAAGACTCTGGTTTTCCCTATGAGAAGTTGCAGCTGGTTGGGAACTGGGGCTCGTTTCATTTCCATTACTGGAATATCCATTATGGACGAGTGCAGGTACTTCAGACATATTCTTAACATTTATGAACACACCTGTGTATTTGAACTCCCAATTGTCTCTGGGTTTTCTTTTGTATGTCTGTCCCTAATTGAAACCTAGGGGAAACTTGTCGATGAACATCATGTGGGCTCTATATCACTGCCAGGGATTATACTCAGAACTGAAATCACCTGCCAAATGTTATAGACATCTACAGCTAACATATAGAGAGAGGTCTGGAGACTGAAGGAGTTTTTTCTTTATAGCAAAATGAAGAGGACATGCATCACCTGTGCATTGTGAGGGGAGTAGAGAAGCAGCTGTGGTGGAGCAGAGTCATCCAGGAAAAAATCCTGGACCCATGGGTGAGAGATTCTCAACTGGTCTTTCGTCTCAAATGCACCTGATTTGTGTCAAATGACGCACATGCTATAGGTCTACTTATATTTCCTGGATGAAATGTAATGTTTCTCTGTCTCCTTTAAAGGGTCTCGTCCAGGTGGTCCTCACCAACAAGAAGCTGACTGGTATTAAGGTACAGTCAGGCAATTTTTCACAGAAAAAATTTAAAGTGGCAAATGTCCATTTACCTATTTGAATAAATACATGTTGACAGAAAATGAAATTACACGTTCTAATCTCTTGCCTCATTTTTAGTTCCTTGGTAGAAGGATCCATGGACTCATGTCATGCCTTGTCAAGAGGAGGTCTGAGTTCACCTATTATGAGGATGCCCAGGTACACCCCGTTGTTTCTCTGTGTTATGATTTATTTCAGTGTTTGGTTGAGGGGTTTTCAATATGGTGGTTTTCAGTGTTGGGCTGACAGTGTCACATGTTGTGTGTTAAACAGCAGGTGGATATCTCCACCACAGTGGAGGGGTACCAGGAGAGGGGGGATGAGATGATGGCATATCAGTTCTCCACCTCTGACATCATCACCACCCCTCATGAGCCGTCCTCTGGCTCCTCTCACCAGTTCCCCCAGAATTCTCCGCCTCCCCTTTCCCTTCCGATTCCCCTCCCAGTCCCCCTCCACCTTACCACTCCACCCAGGACCAGGACCAGACCCCTGACAGCACTCCTCAGGTAAAACTCTTTCTACAGTCAATAATTTCTTATTTCATTTGTACTTGTGTGTACAGGTGTGTGTCATTGTTTTGGTATCGATAGGTTTGTGTTGTCTGTCAAGGGTCAAGTTGTTAGGTCAAGATGAAAGTATTGTTATGATGTCACTGAATGTTTTGTCTGCTTCAGTTGATGTTGCAGGTGAAATGCAGTTTAGTAGAGTTTAAGTTAATGTGATGTCTGTTTTAGGAGTTTGAGGAGGAGTTTGTGGAGGAGCAAAATAATGCTGCAGATGTGCCCCAGTTGCGGTGGGTTCGCTTTCATGTGTTCATCTATAGTAAAAACCTTTGCTTTGAAATAATCTGCCCAATATTGTAGTTATACAGATGTAGGATCTTAATTTGAGACAGTTTGCTACAGCAGGAAAATAATCCTGCAGCAACAGGATACATTTTTCGTTAGGGCAAATCGAGTCTAAAATTTCAAAGTGGAAATTACAAACTTGAAAATTCCAAATACGCTACAAGTTTGCATTTCCTGCCGTGCAGGAAAATTCTCAGCAACAAAAGAGTGATCAAATTAAGATCCTGCATTGGTATGGTCTTTCTGAATCCTGCAGTTATAATATAGGCTAACATAAAATTATTTCTTAATTTCATGGCACTGATGTTTTAGCTTCTTAGGTTGAACATTTGTTATTGAACATTTCTATTTACAGGCGTTACTTTGAAAACCAAGGGACAACCAACTTCTCTCTGAGGCTGGCCGGTATCAGACGTGCTATGGAGGTGAGAAAATGTGAATTTAGCGCTTTTTGTATTTCACTTCATGAACATTTCTGGACTATTTGTAAATGTACTGTCTTGTTCTCACAGGCTCTGACATCCTCAGACAGTACCTCCCTCAATTACCTCACCCACGCTGGGAGGATGGTGTTGAGTGGACTATCCGAGCTCAACCAGCAGGTAACCAATTACATAATTGTGCAACGTTCATCAGACCAGATATAGTTCCCACTGGGCACAGATGTCATTTCAACGTCTCGTTTTGATTTACATTTGGTTGAGTTGTCAACTAATGTGAATTCAATGTGAAATCCCCCCAAAATTAACGTAATTGGATTTAGGTTAAAAGACGAAATTCCCTTTACGTTGATGACTTCTTTCAAATCCAATCAGTTTCCCACTTTGATTCAACATCATCACATTGACATTTTTTATTGATACAACATTGATTCAACCAGTTCTTGCACAGTGGGTTACCTTTAGGCAACAGTGATTCATAGGGTTTAGTTGAAAAGTTTCAACGTCATACTAGCCAAACAATCGAAGGCCCTTTGATTTACAGACCTGAATCTTTGAGTTTATGATCTAAGTTTTAAGGAATTTTATGATTGTTTTGTTTTGAGGATGTGAGGCAGTTTCAGCAGGCCTACGACCTACTGGTGAACTTCATTAATGAGCCAGCAAACAGGGAGCGACTAGAGCAGGAGATGGCTCTCGTAGGGAGTAGGTCTACATGCAAGCTTGAGCGTAGCTGCAGGCACCGTCTTCTCATCTAACATCTACTCAATGAGACTTTCTAAAGTGCTTGTCAATGAAGTATTATGTAATTATCCTATTTGTTTGACTTCAGATCGAGCGCATCAACTTCGCAGATGTTTTTTATGAATTCGTTCTACTAAGCCTTCTAGAAGGAAAGACATCTCTTCCTATATCTGTAAGTGGCCCTAAGAATGGAACATCCTGTTGTTTATCTATGCTATACACACTGTTGTCATATCAGATCTGTAGACACTCACTCATGTCCCCTGTTCCTTCTCCAGAAGCCTGCGTAGCTTCCCCTTTATCTGCTCCTGCAAGTCATAATGAGGATTGACCCTCCTGGAGGAGCCTGGACAGAGGCTGCTGAGAACTTCTACCTCCTCGTTATGTACATTTCTCTCTCTCTCTCTCTCTCTCTCTCTCTTTCTCTCTCTCTCTCTCTCTCTCTCTCTCTCTCTTCTTCTCTCTCTCTCTCTTTCTCTCTCTCTCTCCCTCTCTCATAATAGTTGATGATGTGTCTGTTGTCAACAGGGCCAGATGAAGGCATGGCTAGAACCCATCTTCAACCTCAATGAGTCAATCTATGAAAGCCCAGAGAGGCTCTCGGGGAGGTGATGGGGAATCTAGAAATACAGGTTGAGTTCTGCTGTCCAGCCTGGATTAAGGTTCCCAAACTGAGCTGAGGGCCCCATCACAAAATAAAGTGTTTTGCATTTAAACATTATCTGTCAATCGTAAACAAATGTTACATCATGTGTAGGGAGAGTGGGGTAAGTTGAGCCATTTTTTACATTCAGCATCACTCTGTCAAGGGAAATATATTATTCTTTTCAAAAATATACAGTATCTGTCACGACTTCCTCCGAGGCTGCCCCTCTCCTTGTTCGGGCAGGCTTCGGCGTTGTCGTCACCGGCCTTCTAGCCACTGCCGCTCTTCATCTCATCATTCCATTTGTTTTGTCTTGTTTATTACACACACCTGGTTCATATCCCCTCATTAGTACCTGTATAAGTGTTCCCTCTGCCCCCTTGTCTTTGTGTGTGATTGTTTATTGTGGAGGAGAGAGAAGCTCGGTGGAGCTCCATGTATTTTGTATCGCTGGGAATATTCCCTGTGTGCCTTGTATTTTCCAGTGCCCCTGTTTTGCGACTGGAGTGTTTTTTTAACTAGGGGTGTAACGATCCATCTTACTACATCGATGTATCGATTTATATTCCTATGATCCAACTACATCGATCTGTGCTCGTGAGTTGGCCTTTTGGACAACATATATCGATCTAACATCGTTTTAAAATGTAATAAATCGATTGTATCGATACTAGGAAATAACCCATTGGATTTAAGCACGTCAGACTTTATATGGATGTTTTTTTCTTAGCACTTTTAATGATAAAGGCTTTAAACATTACTCGATTCAGTCTGCCTATCCGTGACGTCATCGTACCAGCAGCAAGCGCAAAGGCGCCAAGACAACAAAGCATAGCATGGCGGATGACAGAGGAGAAGCTTGACGAGCGTTAGAAATTATCAAGCCACCATTGCGGTCCCTTACAAGAAACAGGAATCTAGGAAATCACCTGCACTGTCCAGTATCCAGGTATTTATTTCAGTCACACTGGTTGAATTTTTGGCGAAAAGGTTACTGAATCGATTTCAAGTCACTGAATCGCTTTCGGATCGTGATCGTTCTAAATGAACCAATATCGTCCTTGAATCGTATCGACAACCACGAATCGTGATACAAATCGAATCGTTGTTAAAACGAATCGTTACACCCCTAGTATAAATGCAACAGATACCATTAATAAGAAGGGGCTAGGAGCGTCTTATATGGCGAGCTACCGAGTGGCTAGGACAGGCAAGCCCCATAATATTGTGGAGGACTTAATTCTTCCTGCTGCCGCGGATATGGCTGGGACAATGCTGTGGGGAAAAGGCCAAAAAAACTATACAGACAATGCCTTCATCAAACAACACTATGGCAGGAGATGTTTTGAAACAATTACTGTTTCGCATACAAGCCAGTGAATTCTATGCGTTACAGCTGGATGAGTGATAGATTAATTTGTGTATTAAAAATAATGACTAAAGGATTTCACCCCAAATACAGTAGAAATGTGTATACGATATTCGAATTATCATGTAGTGTCAACCCACTAACAGAGGGGGTACTAAACATTCAAGGGGTAAAGGAGAAGGCGGAACTGTTTAAAAACCACCAAAGGTGGGAGGAGCATAGTGCCTTTGTTTGTCAAGAGGTATAAAAACAGTATGTATGTGTTTTAGCGCCAGAGCTCTCCATGAATAAACTTACAAAAATCCTTCTTCGTGGTTGTGGACCTTGAATCATTGATGATTAAAACCAGAGCCTTACAACCTCTGGTAATGATTCAAGCTTAGGTTGAATTAGAGATAGAAATTCACATGACAATGAGTCAACAGATGTGGC